>NC_135450.1:2642414-2684914 GCF_051991255.1 Vanacampus margaritifer
GGACCTTGAAAGATCACTCAAAATGCTTAAATCGGCTGGCAATGGGGATAACCCGTTTCTGAAAACGTCTGGCAGTGAAAGAGTTAAGGAGATGATGGAAGAGGAGGATTTTATATCATGAGAGATTCTTCGTCGTCGCTGGAATCGGCTTTAAAAGTTATTTCCTGCTTCATGGGGACCGGCATTTCTTCCTCCTCCTCCTCGCCACGTTGCTCAGCCTCTAATGAGCTCTCACAGCGCCAATCGTCGGTATTAGCGGTGGAAAGAAGCACTCCGCGCAATACAAAATCTAACTTACAGCATTTCTTTCCAAACATTTTTCGACATACTGTACGCGCAGAAATGTTCGTATGTACCGTTGTTCGCAACTCGAATGTTCGTAAGTAGGGGAGCGTCTGTATATATATATATATATATATATATATATATATGTGTTTATGTGTATGTGTATATATATGTGTGTGTGTGTGTGTGTGTGTGTATATATATATATATATATATATATATATATATATATATATATATATATATATATATATATATATATATATATATATATATATATATTTATATATATATATATATGTATATATATATATATGTATATATATATATATGTATATGTATATATATATATATGTGTGTGTGTGTATCTGTATATGTGTGTGTATATATATGTGTGTGTATATATGTGTAGGTGTGTGTATTTAAAACTTGAAGTTTGAGTGCAGCATGTGCACTCTGCAGTAGGATAATCATTTATTTTTTGGGTACAAAACAAGAAAATCTTCAAACATAAAAATATTCAGACACATTTTAGAAACACTTTAATTTTGCAAGTTCCTTTTGGATGATAAGAAAATGTATTAGTAATTTTAAAATTAAATAAAGGTGCAAACGTATAAAATTAAACCACTCAAAAATTTGTATTAATAATTTTATTATGATTATGCTTATTTTGTGATTGTGGAATGTAATCATTGTAATTGAATTTCGATTAATTGCACAGCCCTAGTATATGTTCTAGCACTTGTAACATTTCTAATTCATTTTCTTTTGCAGGTTTTGGTTCTTCAAGTTTGCAGCAGCTGTTGCCATCACCGTTGCTTCATTTTTCATCGCAGAGGGTCCCTTTACAACTGGTAACCTACCTGTTTCTACTCTATCCGCATTTTTTGGGTCTCTTTTACTTCTGACATTACGACTCATCTTTGGTTCATCTCATAAATGTGGAAAATGGCAATTTGTGACAATGGTCATCCAATATTATATTGAAAGCTTTTCTACATTTTATCCATAGATTTATTTTTGCCTGTCTAGTTCTGTACAAACACAAGTTCTGTACAAACACAAGTGTATACATTTATTGAACATGAAAATAAAGCACAAGGTAATTGGTACCTATTTAAGTGTTGCAATTGTTGGTGGTGATAAGGAAAAATGACAAATTTAAAGAGGAAGTCAACCCTAAAATATTTTTACAATAATGTTGTATGTGCCCCCTTAGTCAAAACGCGTGATTCAGATTAATATTACATTCGTGCAATATTAGTTAAGCAGCGATTTCATTTCATTTTCATCATTTTCAGTCAACAGCAAGGGCAAAATGGCCACCACCTGAGATGGATAAAAATGGGTCGATATTGGTGCTTAAATTGTATTCCACAAATGCAATATTATTCTGAATTTTGCGTTTAGACTAGTGGGACGGCATAGAACATAATTATTGTCAAGACAATATTTGGGTTGACTTCCTCTTTGGTAGGCAAAAACAAATACTGTAGACAATTTTGAATTTTGTGTAATAGACTGCTGCCAGTTGCATTTAATCTTGTGAGGTTTTGGCCTGAGACTGGGAGGTCGTGGGTTCAATCCCTGGCCGGGTCATACAAAGACTGTAAAAATGGGACCCATTTGCCTCCCTGCTTGACACTCAGCATTAAGGGCTGGAATTGGGGGGTTAGATCACCGCTCCCTCAGCGGAAAGGTCAAATGTGGAGAGTGAATTTTGCCCCACGTAGATGGGTGTGACAATCAGTGAATCTTAATTGCAAAGAATATTTTTGACTTCCATTTTAATTTAGTATAAGAAACAAGGGCCTTTTCCCAGGAAATTGTATGCATGCTGGAACTACAATAAAATCCGAGCAATATTAGGGCATATCTGAAAGCATTTTACTGTGACAATTGGACTCATGACTCATTTTGTGTCTTGACGCAAAATTTGGAAAACCCTACTTTACGTTTTCTGATCCTGTTTTCTGCAGTGTGGTTTTACATCGGTATGGCGGGTGCATTCTGCTTCATCCTCATCCAGCTGGTTTTACTTATCGACTTTGCCCATTCCTGGAACGAGTCCTGGGTGGAGAAGATGGAGGAGGGCAATTCACGCTGCTGGTATGCAGGTATGGACCTCTGTCAAGTAGCTCTTAGATTGCTCCTTCTGTATGGATGTCTGGTGACTTTCTGGTATGTTTGCAGCCCTGCTGTCTGTCACTGCACTCAACTACGTGCTGTCTCTGGTGGCTGTGGTCCTGTTCTACGTCTATTACACCCACTCTGATGGATGCACTGAGAACAAGGTCTTCATCAGCATCAACATGTTGCTCTGCCTCGGAGCATCTGTAATTTCCGTCCTGCCTCAAATCCAGGTAATAATCACGGGTAGAGCTGTTAAAATTAATCGATTAATCGACAAGTAATCGATTATCAAATTAATCAACAACTATTTTAATAATGACGTAATCGTTTGGAGCCATTTTTTAAATTTAAATTGTCCAAATCCTCTGATTTTAGCATAATTGTTCACTGATTTCCATAGCCCTTCATAAAAGAAGACGGATTGTCTTCTTTGTTTAATCAAAATAAGACATTTGCAAATATCTGTTATTACTTTGGAAAACAATGACAGAAGTACATAACATAGTACAACATCAATCTACTTTTTTTTTTAAACAACTATATATATACACAAAGTACGAAATAAACACCAATCACTGGTTAAACAAAGTAATCAAAATAAAGCAATTAGGGAAAAATGCTTTTGTAATACACTTACATGCAAAATTAAAATAAATCCGATTAGTCGATGAATGGTTTGAATAATCGATAGATTAATCGATTCTAAAAATATTCAATAGTTCAGCATAAACCCAATTTAAATCTTCACTTTGACAGTATAAAGGTTATTTTAGTTAACAAAGACTAACAAAATAAGTAAAACTAAAATAAAAATAAAAACATTTTTGTTAACGAAATAAAATAAAAACGAAAATGCTTTAAATAAAAAATGAAAACTAACTGAAACTACATGTTACGTTTACGAAACTAACTACAATTATAGGGAAAATGTCCATCGTTTTAATCTTTGGGAATTAATACATGAGCCTTTCGGGTTGATTTTAAATGTGATTTTAGGTGTATGTATTTTGATATTAACCGGAATAAGGACGTTTAAAAGTGTGACAATTTTGCGTGCTTGACTTTTCTTCCAATGGCTCTGCTAGGTAAGAAATGTGTTACTTTTTTTCATTTTATCATGGTGTTTATTAAATATTGCACACAAGCAATACACTTTTTCTTAAAACAACAGGGTTCCCGCGGGGTCTACAAAAGTAAAAAATTCTGAAACTTAAATTTTAGCCCTTAAATGTCTTAAAAAACAACAACCATATTTTCTTCCCAGGTCTAAAATTTTATTTTATTATTTCTGGACTACAAGCCACTACTTTTTTTTTCACTTGAATTCA
Organism: Vanacampus margaritifer; assembly: GCF_051991255.1. Taxonomy (NCBI): domain Eukaryota; kingdom Metazoa; phylum Chordata; class Actinopteri; order Syngnathiformes; family Syngnathidae; genus Vanacampus; species Vanacampus margaritifer. The sequence continues at coordinate 2,646,164 of NC_135450.1, forward strand.
ACCCTGCGGCTAATACAAAGGTGCATCTTATCCATCAGATCACAAGGGAGCGTCAAGCAGAGCAAAACAAACCAAGTGAGCCCAAATACAGTAGGAGAGACAGAACCAGAGTGAGACAATTTGCACCCTCATTATGCAAAATAAAGTAGCGGTAACATTAAAACACCTGCGGCTAACAGTTGGATGCGGTTTATAAGTGTTGTAGTCGCCAAATTTAGTTAGCGCAGCTTATAGTCAGGTGCGCGTTGTAGTCCAGAAATTACTGTACTCAAGTCTTAAAATTTACATCCGCTACGTCCATTCTGAGAAAAGAAGCAACATGCGTGCGCTGCTGTTGTCATAATAAAGCTTTCTTGACAGCTGGAATATGTATATGCTTTTATTTTGTAGGTACCGCAAGAAGTGTTAATTTAATCTTCATGTTGAGTGAGAGGGGACAGGCTTTGAAACTTAGAGTTGCCGGTGTCCAAAGCTAACTTGGCTGGAAGCGAAGTTGGTCTTGGTTTTTCTCATAATGGTCTAATAAAGGTCTAAAATTTTCCTTAGTGATTCCTGCAAGAACCCTGAAACAAAAACTAATACTGAAAACGAACTAAAACTAAACTAACTAAAACTAATCATTTTTTTGAATTACTAAAACTAATAAAAACTAACAGAACCGCCCTGAAAACTAGCTAAATCAAAACAAAAAACAAAACTCAAAAACAAAATGAAAACTAAACGAAAATGAAAATTTCAAAACTAGTTTTTCTTAACTGATGCCTGTTTTGTGCTTGTGAGTAAAGGAGTCCCAGCCCAGGTCTGGCCTACTGCAGTCCTCCCTGGTGACCCTGTACACTATGTACTTGACCTGGTCCGCAATGACTAATGAACCTGGTAAGAGCTGTAGCACAAATTAATTTACATATCAATTAGGGCCCAACCGATATGCATTTTTTGTAGGCCGATGTCGATACCGGTTTTTGGCAGAAAAAAAATCCTGATTACTGATTAATCTGCTGATGATTTAAAAATATAAATATTGCATAGAATTACCTCCTCCCCAATTCCTTTTCAATGGGTGTCACTTACGCACAAACTTTCGCTATTGAGATTCTCTACTTTGAATTACAAGTCCATAGTATGACCTTATCAACAAATTTAAGGACGTATACAAGGTTATTGTATAGATTTATGCATCAATAATAAAACCATTCTTACTTGTTTAAACCTGCTGTAAAGTATCAACCTTATCTATTTTTATCTTGTGATATTTTCACAAGTCTTAAGACCTACTGGGCTAACCTTGGACCTCGGGGATTGTATTTCATGTGGAAAGTGTTAAGACCACAAAAAAAATCGTTGGATGTTTGCATCCTTGAATTTTGAGAAAAGAAAGTCTTTGAATTCTTGAAACGTCAACTTTAAATACAACTTGAAAGGAAAATGACAAATTAAAACAATAAAGTGAAATAAAAATTGAATAAACTAAAATAATAGCAATAGAAAAAACAGAAGAAATACTGACTGTTCCTGTGCATTTTGGCCTCTTAGGGGCAGTGTGTTGCCGTTCATCCATAGTGTACACACTTAAAGTGAGTACAGAACAAAGTTACGATTGAATTCTATTAAAATAACTAGTTTTTCATACATTGGGAAGAATTTGTGCCTTTGCGTTATGTTATCTTACCCGTGAGTATGTGTTCCCACAGTATTTGTTATTTGAAGGAAAAACACTCCCAAAGTTGATGCTAACTTATTGTTTGCACGCAAAATGGTGCATTCAGGGTACTTTTACAGCGTCGGAAAATTTGTTTTTCTTCTATAATGTTTTAAGGGGAAAATAATCAGCCGTTTGGTCCAATTGACCAATTGTTTTGGCCAGTGTTTGAAGGCCAATAATCGGTCGATTATAATTGGCGGCCGATTAATCGGTCGGGCCCTAATATCAATATAATGTTGTATGTGTTCTATAATATTGGCAGCCAAGGTTAAAATGAAACAGTCATCATTACAAGCAAGGAGTCAGGTTTCCCTTACTCGTAAACCCACTTCTGCTCTCACAGATAGGACATGCAACCCGAGCCTTCTGGGAATCATCGGGCTGAATGTCACCACCCCCTCACCTCAGGGCCATGCGGTCCAGTGGTGGGACGCGCAGGGCATTGTGGGATTGATGCTCTTCCTCATGTGTGTCCTGTACTCGAGGTAAGGGAGCTTTTAAAATTGGCGCACCCCTCATCTATTTTTGTGTGACTGCCACCGTCTCTCTCTCTCATCCCGCAGTATTCGTAACTCATCCAACTCCCAGGTGAACAAACTGACTCTGACGAACGACGAATCCGCCCTGATCGAAGACGGGCCACAAGCTGAGAGCTTTGAGGAGAGTGGCGGGACGAACCGTGCTGTGGACAACGAGAAGGATGGAGTCACCTATTCCTATTCCTTCTTCCATTTCATGTTGTTCCTGGCGTCGCTTTACATCATGATGACGCTTACTAATTGGTACAGGTAAGCAGCGGGGAATGGCTAGGAATCGCAGACGAAAGGGCGACTGGACGAATTGTTGCAAATGAGTACCGTTTCCAGGTATTGATATCAGGCCTTATTTCAGGAATGGTATCAGTACTCGTAACAGCGGATGATGTGGCCATTTCAGTCAACTACATATTAGAAATTAGAAGAATAGAAAATTGACATTAATTTCATGCGCAATTTTAAGGAAAAATTATATATTGAAATGTATAGGTAGTCACGTGAACGTGCTTTTAAATTAGACTCGTCCATGTCTGAATCCCGATGCATCTAAGAATCGGAAATTTCTGCCACCCCTAATCATTGACTAGTCAAAAGGTGAGTATTCGTACTGGTATCAGTCAAAAAAAAAGTGGTATTAAACATCCCTAAAGGTTATTTATTATAAGGAAAACTAACAAAATAAGTATAATTGAGGAAAAAAATCATGAACAGAATAAAAACGAAAACGCTTGAACAAAAAACTAACAAACTACATTTCACGTTTGTAAAACTGACTGTAATTATAGGGAAAAAAGTATCCTTAGTTTTCGTCGTTGTCAATTCATATACTAGAGATTTCAGGGTTCATCTTAAATGAATCAATTTTGAATAAATGAATCTCTAGTCTTTAGACAATTGTTGTTTCCTCTATTATATAATAGTGATCTTTTTTATCTGCTGTGTGACAAACACTTCATCTATTAGAAAAAAAACGTTAAACTCATGGGAAAAAAAGAAAAGAAAAAATAATAAACTAAATCTAATACTAAAACGTAGGGATGTTTATTTTCAGACCGATACCAGTACAAGTACTCAATTCTTGAGTAGTATCGTTACCACAAAACACTTAGATAATTTTAAAGAAAGACCTATACTTTGTATCCCAATATAACATTTATTCTTAAAATTGCATAAAATTAATGGCAATTTTCTATTTTTCTAATTTCTTGCTCCTTATTGTAAAACGGCCACGAATCAGCCGTCGTTGCAAGTACTGAAATCTTGAAATATGCATCGGTCCGATACAATGCCTGGCATCGGTAATCGTTGATCCCTGCTAAAAGTAGTCAGTCAAGCCACACCCATTTTCTTGAAAGACAGAAAGTGGGTCTGGAATGGCTGCCAATGACCGCCATTGGCCCGGTTCAAAACGAACTGTGTATTCAAATTCTTGTATTTATTTATTTATAATTGATTTGCTGTGACTTATTCTTCGTGAGCAACGTCACTCTTCGGCGGCGGAAGTCCATTTGAAATGGCGCTTTGGAGAGACAATATTTTGTTTCCTTTAGCATTAAACTCAGTTTTAACACACTGTAATTAAAACCCCGAGCAACTGGCGGCACCGGTAGCATCTATTTCAAACGAAGACATGTGTCACAATTACTGACTATATGAATGGACTAATGTTGCATTCGAGGAAGGTCGGAAGTCGGACTTGTCCCAGTTGGCTTTTCCCAGTTCCCACCTGAAAGCATTTGAGGCGAAAGTAAACGACCAAAATGGCAGATAGTGATAAATTGTTTTTTGTTTTGATCCTTAGAACACCGTCTCGTAATTTTGCTCTATTTATGTATTTATATTATTTCATAAGTATTCCATACAGTTCAGTAGTTCACCGTATGATTTCATGCAGGAAGATAGCGGCATACTCAGGGATGTGATTTTTCCGCTAATTCGCGGAATTCCGCTTTTTTTATCTCCCCCCCAAAAAAAAAAAAAATCCGATTTTTTTTTTTATTTTTATTTTTTTTTAGTAGTTCATTGTGTATGCACATGACTCCGACAGATAACATCTTCTGCTATAACAAAGACATTTGTGGTATGCTCTAATATGAGTTACTTTTCATTTGGTCATGATACAATTATTTGATCATGAAATTTGAACTCTTCAACATTATTTATGTGTTAACTTAGTAATCACATTAGTTAGATATGATGATATTCTCAGTGATAGTTTTTAAAAGCAAAGGCAGTCCAATGCTTTTGAATGTGACTGATTTTGAGTTGACTAAAACTGCCATTTTATATGGGATAGTTCAATATACATTGAAAATTTATGCTGTTGTTTTGTCTATTTCTTTGTCATGTTGAGTGCATTGAAAGTACTTAAAAACACGGAAAACCCATGAGCTCCGGGGGGCTTCGCTAGCTAGCCTAGCTGGGTGCCAGCGGCCCCCAGACCCTCGGCTAAATTTTCAGATAATTTCACTTTGGTCAAATCACATCCCTGGGCATACTGTCACATATGTTGTGTTACGTGATGCTTTGTTGAATAGTTATGAATGAAGAAAGCTATCTAGTGACGTCACAGTGAAGTCAAGTTACTTTTATTTTTTTACGACTTCTCAAGTGGGGTTTCTGAGTTCAAGTACCCATACGTACACACTTCCTGGTTTGAAGTGGGGAAAAGTCAAGACTTGCCACTTTCTTCAAATGCAGCATAACAATGACGCTTACTATCGCGAGAGGTGAAGCCACTGGCGGCCATCTTACATTGCCACTCGCTAAGGCCGCCTAATTTGAATACAGTGTTCCCTCGCTATAACGCGGTTCACTTTTCGCGACCTCGCTGTTTCGCGGATTTTTCCAAGTGCAATCTTACATGCAATTTTTTACAGTAATGTACCTATTTTATAAAATTTATGAAGGTTTGAACATTGAGAATGTTTGAAGAGAGAAACATGAGAAAATGTAAATGCCTCAATTAGAAAACTGTATAAACTATGTGGTGAGGGGGTTTTAGAGCCTTAAAACATTCATAATAAATCTAAAACATAAAGCTAAAACTACTTTGCGGATTTCATTTATTGCGGATATTTTTTGGAACCTAACCCCAGCAGAAAACAATGGAACACTGTACATTGATTTCTCAATGACAACGTCTCGTTATTTTCTGTCTGTACGGCGAAAATGCCACAGACAAGACTGGAGAAGCACTACATGCACATTTCATCGTTAAGAAAATGCTATTACACGATCTCAGGCGTGCACATGCAGAAGTCCGGCTACATTTGCTAGCTAACTAATTACACTAGGCCAAAATACAAAGTAAATAGAGGTGTCAAAATGAGTGCGTTTGAGTTGGTCTAAAGTTTCTTTAACGCCACTAATTTTTTCAAAAGCGTGATTAATGACCTTACTTGGAAAGCCTGTACTTTCTGTCGCAATGCAGCAGTCACGTCTGTCAAAATTTTGCAGAAATTAATTTAATGATAATGCGTATATTTGTGAAGACTGGGGTCAAATTGTATTTTACAATTTTAAAGATGTGCAGTTACTTCATGTTAAAGACTAGATACTGTAGCTCTTAATATGAAAAGAAAAATGCACTGAGCTGTCACCAATGTCTTACAAATGCAATTATGCAGTCTAGTGGCAACACAAATCAATCACACTTGTTTTTTACAGTAAAGTATATATTTTTACTTTAACTCAATTTCATGAATTATGAAATTATTGTATCAATGACGAAAAGATGCATCCATATTTTTATTAGTTTAATATTTTTCCTCACTTTTTTGTTAACAAGAGTATGAAAACATTTCTTATTGTACATTTAGAACAGATATAACATTTGCGATTATTCGAGAGTTAGCTATTGAAGTCATGTGATTAATTGTTCTCACTGCAGCCCCGACTCCAACTACGAGGCGATGACTAGCAAGTGGCCGTCTGTGTGGGTGAAGGTCTCCTCCAGCTGGATCTGCATCGCTCTCTACGTGTGGACTCTGGTGGCTCCACTGGTCCTGGTCAACAGGGACTTTGACTGAAACAGTCATTGTCCCCACCGCTCGCACATACGTAGCCATTCTCAGCTTTCGCCGGTGTTCTGTTTCTGCAAAGCTCATAAAGTGTAGGTGGCTGCATTAGGATCAACTTGGCTGTTTGGTAGATGGAATTTTATTTATGCTTTTGGACTTTTGCTGTGTTCCACCTTTAACTGCTGCCTAGTCCCGTTTGCTTGTTACTGTGACTTTTAAGCAGTGTTGTTGTTGTTCCTATTGTAAATACATTACCTGTACTATATATTTTCTAGTGTGTTCAATTAAAACTGTTGCATGATTTTTCCTTTAAAAATAATTTAATGGGATGTAATCAGTGGACATTACATGGACAAATGAAAGCGTGAATTTTCTCCTGTCATGCTGGAAGAAAAAACATTTTCCAAACAGTTCCCACAAAGTACATCATCTGAAATATTATGCAGAAGAATGACTTGGGGTTTGGACGCGCACAAGTGGTTATATTTAACTAATTCAAACCCAAAAATGCCCTCTGTATGCTCTAGCATAAAAAAAAAAAACGATAAATATATTTTTGGCAATGGATGACTATTAAAAAAATTATTTATACTGTTTTTTTTTTTTTATGCTAGAGCATACAGAAGGCTTTGAACAGCTTCTGAACTGAAGAGGTTGCCTAAAGCAATAGAAGTTATTACAATAAAGGCCCGCAGGTGGCAGCAGAGTGTAAGAGATCAACCAGGGCTCTTTTTGCCAGTGTTTTCAACAGGTTTGTGAATAATGATGAAATTTAGCTATATTGTAATCCTAATTGCTGTAAAACGGAAACAGATACAAATATACATTTTTTTCCTAATGAAAAAAGATACTCTAATCTTTCTCTTGGTATGTTCCATGTTTTATAGCAATAGAACACAATTTTCTGTGGGCTTTGCAAAATATGTACAAATCCAGTAAAACAGCCCGGAGCGAAGGAGGTTTGCTTCAGTAAAAATGGCTGCGAGTGAATGAAAAATTTGTGTCCCAATAATTTTGTCCATATGGTCTTTCATACTAGCACGTCACATACTGACAAACTGTTGTGGAGATAAGCAGGTCTGCAAATGGCACTGACTGACCCAAAGTAGGAGGTCACTTCTCATCCAATGCTTTCCTGCCTTTCAAACACACACGATGCATTCCTGATTCTGTTGGATGTGAATAACTGCCTTTTGACTTTCAACTTTTAAAGGTTTTGGTGTTCATTAATTCCACACTCTGCACCTGTATTGTATTATGGTTTTAACCTCTACTTTTATTCAAACATGACTTTTCAAATGTTACGTGTAATGAAACTGATTTAATTAAAGAAGCTGACATGGAAAAATGAAGTACTGTAATACACTTGACTTTTCACTAGACTTTGTAACAGACATGTGATGGAACAGATGTTTATAGAAGAAATGAAATCAGGATGCAGGCACTTTTAAAGGGATACTTGACTCATTGAGCCATTTTTTTTAGCAGTAAAAGTTAATTTGTCCCGAATGAATTTGATAACCTTATTTTTCACGTACATTCAATACTTTTTAAAATGATTTTTTCCACTTGCTGTCAACTGAAGATGACACCACCTAACATGTCTCAGTTTGCTGACCAAACCCAGAAAATAGGTGAGCCATGATTGGTCGTTACCTACTTCCTCGGCACAGGTGATATCATCTTCAATCGGCAGCAAGTGGAAAAATTAGTTTTTAAATGTATTCATTGGACATGAAAAGGGCTCCAGGTGGTGGAGTGGTACCGTCACTTGCCTACACTGCAGGCTGGCGTGGGTTCACTTCCCCGCCTGGGAGACCTTGTTTGTATGTGTATGTGTGTGAGTGCAAAATAAAAATAATAATTGTACATGAAAAATTTATTCTGGACAAAATATTAACTTTTTATTGCTGAAATGGCTCAATGAGTCAAGCATACCTTTAAAACAGTGATGAGACATGAAGTTTCATTTTGATCCCATGTTGAAAACTGGACACTAAAGAGCTTAACAGACAGCTTGTCCGCTTCGCCAAACACAAGCAGTCCCCAACATTGCATGAAAGTTTAACAAGTTTCTGGTTTCTTCCAACACAACTAGGACAAATTTATATTTTAAGTTAATACCAACTCCTGAAGTCAACAGGTAACACATTCAACTTCTCACAAACTTATGAGATCCGATAATTGAGCTGTATTCAAAGTCTGCCTTTTGGACGAATGTTCATTTTTGAAACTGTCCAACATTTGTTGAGAAACAACTTTGCTTTTAGTCACTGCTATACTCTTCATAGGGGTATTTTTTTGTTTTTGCTGCAGTAACTTGATAGCCGTCAGGGTAGCTTTAGCCAAGCATCATTGGGTTTCATTAGATACAAATCTGGTGAACCCTCTCATTAGATCTGAATAAACACAAATCAGTATACAGTATGTATGATGAAACAAAAACAAAAGGTCATAGCTGCAGTATATTATTATTTTTTACGTTTAAACACATTAACATGACTTTTATATCAGCTTTGCTAATATCGCAATGACTAGTGCATATTATAAAGATCGTAACTTAGCAGTACATTCAATCAGAGTGCTGTAACGGCATTAGGATGCTGCTCACATGCTTTAACAGCATTCACATATAAAACGGTTAAATTGATAAGTCGTGACAGTGAACATCCAAATGTAAAGTGAAATTTAAGATGCAGCTCTAATATTGGATCTCAAATCGCATACAACACACCTTCTTTAACAGAGCCCTGTACTTTTAAACATGAACAATGACAATGCCATATTAACAATACAGCTTTTTTTGTGACAGGTTAGTATTATAGTCCCTCATTAAATTCACTTTGTTCCAGTTGTCAGTTATGAAAAGGGAAGAGTGCCTGACCGTGAGGCTTATCACCAGGAATGTTCTTTTATGAGAAATGTGGTGGACAGACAGACAATGAGAAGGACAAAAAAAAACTAATAAATGAAAATAAATAGAAATATTTACAGTCTATTTGCTAAAGAACGCATAACGGTGTACAAGACATTGGCGTCTTCTGACCTGACTGCAATGTGCACATTTACACCAGCTACAGTTTGTGCCAGCCTTAATATATTTTAACATAAGAGGCATAAACAATCCTACGGAAGAGGATTACGGCCAGTGAAAAGGGGGAGGTTTTGATCTCAGAATTCTGACTCTAAAGTGAGAATCCTGACTTTAATCTCAGAATTCTGACTTTGATTTCCCGCCACAGTTCATAGCCCCACGTCACAAAGTCAGAATTCTCACTTAAAAGTCAGAATTCTGAAATTAAAGTGATAAAGTGAGAATTCTGAGATTGAAGTCAGAATTCTGACTTTAAATCAGAATGCTGAGAATAAAGTCAGAATCCTGCCAACCTTTCTTTTTTTTCCCCCACTACCCCTAATCCTCTTCCATACAACCCAGCTCAAAAATGCATATGTTGAACTTTAGCACATGGCAGAAAAGGTTTCCTGAAGTACTATAATGTTGGGACTGCATGGAACAAACTGATATCACGGCTGTGTGCTGTTGCAACTCAAACTTTGACACACGGCAACAAAGCTTCAAGTACAGTAATGGTACAAATTCAGCTTATTAATTTTAGTTCAGAACCGGTTCAGTGTCGTTGAAGGCACAAACTGCAGCTAGAGGTATGCCACATGTAGCGGGGACAAAACAGCCTCCCCGCTCACACTCCATCCATCTCGGGGCAGATGGCCTCAAGGCCGTTCGGACTCAGTTCGCACAAATAGAAAAGGGTCTCTTCGCTGGCTTCGGCCTCCGTTAGGGGCTCCAGGCGGATGAGAGAACTGCGGCCGGACCGCTTGGACTCCACGCTGCTGTCCAGCAACTCCAACGGAGGCTCAGACCCAACGAAGCCCGCCGAGGTGGAGGAAAGCTCTGCCTGGGTGCTGCTTCCTCTGCCCAGATCCACCTCTGCGGGGGCAGCGCAGCCATCCAGGAAGGCCAACAGAGGACAGGAAGTGTACTGGATCAATTGCTTGTCTGAACACAAACACAACAAGGTATTGGTCAGCTGAGAAGATTGGCATAATAAAATGTATGCAAACATACTACTTGGTATTTTACTTGCTTGAATGTGAGGAGTTTAGGTTATTTTAGTTCACGAAAACTAACGAAATAACAAATTGAACAAAAACAAACTAAAATAAAAAGGAAACGCATAAAAAACTTAAAACTAACTGAAACTTACATTTTATATTTATACAACTAACTAGAATTATACCAAAAACGTTCCTTCGTTTTCCTTTGTGGTTGATTTAACATATAATAATTTCGGTATTAGCCGCGAGAAGGACTTTTGCACAGTTGTCTGGGTGTTGCGATCCTTCACTCCCAGCCATTTTCACTGAAGCAACCCCCTTTCGCTCCTGGCTGTTTTACTGGATTTTGACTGATTCTGCAAGGTCCATAGAATATTGTGTTCTATTTCTATGAAAACATGGAACCTACCAAAAGAAAGACTAGAGTGTCTTCTTCATCTGGAAAAAAAAGTATACTTGTAACCTTTTCCGTTTTTAAGCAATTAGCATTAGAATATATATATATAAGTTTAGAGTAAGTTAGTAATTAAAAATTCAAATTTTTAATATTTTTGTTGTTGCACCATAGATCTTGGCTGTGGGAAATATCTTCTGTTTCGTGATGACCATGGGATACGGGTGAAAGTTAGCAAAAATGTGCTCAAGAACCTTCTAAAGAACATACTTTTTTTTCCCACACACACGAAAATGTTGCACATTAGCAATTATAGGTTAAAAAAAAAGAAACAAAAAAGCATTTTTGAAAAAAAAACTAAAAATAATCAAAACAAAGCCGCCCTGAAATTTAATTAAAGCTACATAAAAAGAAAAAAGAAAAACTCAAAATGAAATAAAAACTTTTAACGATAATGGAAATTCCAAAACTACAATAACCTTGCAGGAGACTCACTCACCTGTGTTGTCTTCCACCTGCTTGCCCCAATTTACTTGCGCTGGGATTTCTTTAGAGGATGCACTCTCCTGGAAATAGCGGCAATCAAACAGTGAACTCAAACTTAAACTTCTAAAGCAAATCACAGAACACAAGATGCTATTCGAAACCTAACCCAAAAATGTACTTTACAAGAATATGTTGTATATGCACTCTCTCTGCTGTAAACATTAGGGTTCATGCTGAAATCATCCAGCTAAATTTTAGACTTAAAAAAAAAGAAGACGACATTTTTAGACCATTATGAGAACAATTTTAAACCAACTTCAAGTCATAGCAAGCTGGTGCTTTCTGGCTTTCGCGTATGACTCGAGGGGCTTCAAGCTAAAGTTCCCAATTTTTTATTTTTTTTGCATACTTGCCACAAGCCGAGTGTCTATCACCTGCTACCTCTACCAACAAGCTGGAAAACTCTGTACTTTCAAGCCAATTATTCTTAAACGGACATTTATCCTTTTTACAGAAACACGTTGTCCAGACTATTCTGTCTAAGTGCATAAACTCGGTGGAAACAAAAACTTGAAAGGTACGGTACGCGGTAGTGGACATGTTGAACCACCTAAATATAATGCTACTTCATACCAAAAGTGAAGAGAGTGTGTCGCCTCGCTTTACTCACTAGCATTTCACTGCCGAAGTAAGTATACACGGGCGGTTCATTTGCGCACACCGGAGAGAGGGGCTTTGCTTTGCTTCACTTATCGCAGCCACTTCCACTACAGCAAAACTCCTCTCAGAATAAAAAAAAATCAAGTGGCCGACACTGAACTATAATGTTTTAGCTAATGCAGGGTTACAACGTTAAGTCTTTGGGGTGGTGGCCATGCCAGAACCAGCACTGGCCCTGTATATCGCTAGCCTTGGGCCGATACCTCACATCAGAATTTGGTCAATTTAATATTTTCCAAATCAATACTATTCATCGTCCCCACGTGTGTATTTTTTATTTTTATTTTTTTATTTAATTTTAAATGATACACCAATCTTGAGTGTTGAAAATCGCTTGCTTTCTTAGATGATGCAACGTCAATGATTGAACAAACATTCCGTTTTTGAGGATGAAGACAACACAACACATCACATCATCAGAACTCGTCACTTCATTATCGCAAGCGCGACACCACTTGGCAAAACAAAAAACAAAAAAAGATAGCTGTAATAATAAGAGAAAAAAATAAGAGAATTTAAAAAATTTAATGATTCTTAATAAGCGATAAAGTAATTCACAATTAGTAAAACATACAAAACATTGTATATTATACATTAAAAGTGTTGATTTCATCACATTTATTGATCAAATTTCTAGGGCCATTGTATTTTTGCCGATGTCCAGACACCCTCTACAATCAATACACAATCAAATTAATTTAAAAAAACGAAATACATTAATTAAATAAAAGTAAAATATCTAGTGGGAATAAAAGTCACATTCAAAATATGTGGCTGTACAAGTTTTTTTCAGGGCAAGAGGATATAATTAAAATTCAACACAACATTTTGCCTTAAGTAGCTCCCATTTAACCGGTTTCCAAACAAACTGTAGTGTCTCCGTCTGAACACTTGGTGGCACACGGGGTCGCACCCACATAATGACGTACTTCATAGACCGCCAAAGAAGAGAGCCGCAAAGGTATAGCGTCATGTGTTAACTTCGAATCAAAGTTGTTAATAAAATGAATAAAGACAAATACAAGACTAATTGCTAAGAATGCTGCACAGATCATCAAACTCAAAGTCCGCTACAGGCACAGACGGCGACCACCACCCGATTTAAAACCATTTGCGGAACCATTTGCGGCGATCGAAGGGTTTTATTTGCCGAGCTACATTGACTACAATACGCACCCCGGCGAAAGCAGCACTCCTTTGCTTTTGGTGTGGACGTTTCCCCGCACGCAGACCGTAGAAACAACAACGCAGCAGGCACTTTTTTTCTTTTTTCTTCTACAGACAGTTCTCGGAATGGACGGAGCCGATATCAAAATGTAAGACTTGGGTAAATAAAATTTTAGACATGGGATGATTTTTTATTTTTTCAAGACATTAACTCTTTGACTGCCAGACGTTTTCAGAAACGGGATGTCGCCAGTGCCAGCCGATTTAAGCATTTTGACTGATCTTTCAAGGTCCACAGAAAATGTTGTGTTTGGACTATGGAAACACACATACTACCAAATGAAAGATTGAACTCTCATCTTTCATCAGAAAAAAAAGTTTGTTTCTAACTTATTCCGTTCTTCAGTAATCAACAATAGAAAATGGTTAGTTTCACCGAAATGCTCTGTTTTGAAACAAAAAGCGGAGAAAAAGCTTTTTGTGAAACGATGTTATTTCATGCATTCTAGTGAATTCTACACTTCTTTTTATCCATGAATGATGCCACAAACACCTAAATAGTGCTTTCCTTCTGTAATACACCACCACCAACAATGAAAAAGTGTTTTTGGATTGCAAAATACGTTTTTTCCATTCAACAGTGTAACAATTTGACAAAACAATTTCGCAAACTATTTACAAATGTGTGCAACTGTGGTACTATTTACAATTATGTGGATGTTTCAAATACAGTTTATCTTTTTGTAACACTGCCCTGCGTGCAAGGAGAGGGAGCAGGATTTGCACAACAGATACGTTTCACTTCGATTGTCCGTTTCGCGTGCAGACGTTACACTTTCTTGACGGCCTTTTTTTCCGGGGAATAGCAAGTAGCAGACTGTACCCACTCCTCCGATGAATATGCATTGGATTCGGGGTACTCTTCGTCGTCCAATTGAACGTCCGCCTGAGCGTGCTCGGTTGTGCTCCGCGTTTTCCGGTGTTAGCATCGCTAGCCCGTGAACCTTTATGACGTCGTCATAGCCGCCGCGTCAGCGCTTCCAACTTCGGCGTCAACCTCGGAGTCACCATCATCATCATCGATGATGATCATCGTCGTCACCAATGTGCTCTTTAGCGTTGGTCGATGCCTTTCGTCTTTGAAAAAAATTCCCAAGTGTGAGCTGCTTGCAACCGCCATTGTTCGCTTCCTCAGCCATCTAGCTCCGCCTCACGTCTTCTACTGCCGCGTCAACGCTTCCAACCTCGGAGTCACCATCATCATCATCGATGATGATCATCGTCGTCATCAATGTGCTCTTTAGCGTTGGTCGATGCTTTTTGTCTATGAAAAAAAATGCTCGAGCGTGAGCTGCTTGCAAACCGGTCGCCATGTTCTCTTCCCTTCCCCAGCCATTGTCCCCTCTAGCTCCGCCTCACGTCTTCTACTGACGCCTACCCAATCTTGTCAAAAGAGAGTCATCGCTGCCCTCTAGGGGCCAAAAATAGTCATTAGGCTCACTAGACCTGCTTGAAACTTTCACCACAGCTGGGCAAGGCTTTACTCCACCCGTTTCAAAATTTTTTTTTTTAAAAACGGGTGGACGTCTTTTAACGTCTTTGGCGCTCCTCCGTAGGTTTTTGCAGAACGTCATTTAACGTCTTTGGCAGTAAAAGAGTTAAGACCTAAAATTAATTTTTTTTTAATTTTAGACTTTTTAAGACCCGGCGGGATCCATGAAAGAAAGCATTCTAATTAATATTGTGTTTGTGGAATATGAATTAAGGCGCAAAATCCACCCATTTTTAGTCATTTGTAGTTGACGGGAAAATGGCCGTCTTCGAGGAGATTGGCGGATTGGTGGATTTTGCTGCATAATTCATAGTCCACAAAAGCGATATTAATCAGAATGACATGTTTACACTAGTGGGGGTGCATACAACATATTGTAAAGAACATTTTTGGGTTGGCGTCCCCTTTAAGTATTGTTATTGTATGTAAGGCATAATTGTGTCATTTTACCTCAAATGTATCAACGTCGATGTCCTGTTTCCCATAAAGTATGGCCTGAAAATCCTCGAGACTGCAGTCAATGCTGTACAGATAGTCCATTAGCTCAAGCCTACAAACAGGGACATTACCATAATCGTTAGCAAGCATGATGTCAGTATTTCCAAAGTAAAAAGCTCACTGATTGACAAATACACCAGCTGGTGTTGCTGACTGTATCACACTGACAACAACACAGTGCCTTTGGTTCACCAACTTAATACTGTCAGTTAGCTAACATCACTGGCAACTTAGAACCCAGTGGATTGGGTATAAAAAAGTCTACACACCCCTGTTTAAGTGCCAGGTTTTTAATGAGTAAAAAAATAAATAAAAGAAAAATCAATCAATCTGTTGTTGGCTTTACTTTCCTTAATTTGAATTTTAAGCAATACGTCACATACAGTGCATGAGAATCTAACAGTTAAAAAGTTAATTATCATAAGTACAATAGACAATTTTCATCAAACAGTACCAATATAGACCAATATGGATTTTTCAGGGCCGATACTGATGCCAAATATTAGTAGTCAAGGAGGCCTGGTTGTTAACCCGGTGGGTAGTAGGCGATGTCTGGTCGGTGCTGGATTTCACTTTTCTTTGATCCTTCCTCGGGTCTCCTGACAACTTCACAACTCTAGCTGGATTCTGAAGTATTTGGTTTAGGTGAACGGTATGGGATTTTTAATAGGTTTTAGGTGAATTAATGAGCACACACTCACACGTATGAACACACATACCCGCACATGCACATACTCACGCACTTACAAACAAAAGAAAAAGAGAAGAAAAAAACACACCCATAGATGGTTGCAGTGAACATGACATATTTGCGTGTCTAAACCAATAAAACGCATAATTTGGATGATGTCAACACCTCTGGTTCATGAATGGATCTTAACTAACCAATCACAATTTGATTTGCATGATGTTCATGTTTAAAATGTTGTATATAAGCTTGGTAAGTTTACAACACGTTACAGCCATATTATCCTGGGGTCCACTATAACAACTAAAAACATGAGATAAGCTGATGCAACATACACGATATTAGCAAAGGAACTGTTTTGTTAATCAATCAGATTTCAAATTTTTCCTCACTAAGCCAGTGAGCTAACCAATGCAGCGTTATTATAGTTTTGGCATTTTCATTTTAGTTAGTTTTGATTTTGTTTGGAGTTTTGTTTTTTTAAATTTAGTTAGTTTTCAGGGTGGTTCTGTTAGTTTTTATTAGTTTTAGTTATTTCAAAAATGCTTAGTTTTAGTTTATTTTAGTTAGTTTCAGTCTTAGTTTTCTTTTTTTTTTTTAAAGTGTATTACTTGTATTATTATTGTATTCCTTCCAAAGACATGCGTGGTAGGTTAATTGTACACTCCAAATTGTCCATAGGTGTGATTGTGAGTGTGGATGGTTGTTTGTCTCTGTGCCCTGCGAATGGCTGGCAACCAGTTCAGTGTGTATCCTGCCTACTGCCCAAAGCCAGCTGGGATAGACTCCAGCGCCCCCCGCGACCCTTGTGAGGACAAGCGGTTAAGAAAATGGATGGATGTATTACTTGTACGCAATATTTAATAAACACCATGGTAAAATGAAAAAAGTAACACATTTCTTACTTAGTGTTGCATTTCGGCTGAGTTAAATGAAAAAGTAGGCGAGCCGAGCCATTGGAGGCAAAAGTCAAGCACACAAAATTGTCGCCTAGGAGTGGCGTCATCTGAAGGTGCTTTTCTATTGGCTGCTTCTAGATGATGCCACTTCTGTGTGGCACACTTTCAAACCTCATTTTTCCGGTTAAATAAATAAACTTAAAATCACATCTAAAATTATCCCCAAAGGCTCATGCATTAAATTAATAATAGTACTAAAGACTAAAACAGGACTTTTTCGCTATAATTATAGTTTTAGTAAGTTTTGTAAACATAAAATGTTGTTTCAGTTAGTTTTTGTTAAAAAAAAAAAACATTTTCGTTTTTATTTTATTTTGTTAACGAAATTGTTTTTGGAAATTTAGTTTTTTGTTTTCACTAACTAAAATAACCTTGGCCCCACCTAATAACTATCCCTAATGATGTCGTTTGTTACAATTGTTTGTTGTTGCCATGTTATTAGCTCAAGTTTGATTCTGATCTACTCCACATAATTTACAGTGCATCAAAAAGTTTTCAGAGAGCTTGACTTTTTCTACACAATTTATGTTAGTCTTTTTTTCCCCTAAAAATTCTACATGCAACACACCATGATGACAACATTAAAATAAATAAATACATTAATAAAAATAATATAAATCAAGTACATGTATTCAGAGCCATTGGAATGAGGCTAATGGGAAAAAAGGTCTTTATTTTATCATGGCCATTTAATTAAAAAATTGCCTACGCGTTTCAGCCTTTGTCAGGGTAAGTTTTATGATGTGCAAACTTGCTAATCATAGTCTCAAAACATTAGAACGAAACTTGCATTATTTTTTTTATTGTGTTCACGTTGAAACGTTTGCTCTCTTAGATGCACAAAACATTACGTCACTTTATGTAAAAAAATAATAAAAATAAACATGACTGATTTGTCACCAAAATTTATGAGTAGGTGTAGATGTGATAATCATAGTCTGAAAATATTATAACGAAACACACAGCATTTTGAATTGTATCAATGTCTGAAGTGCATATGCATATGAATGTGGCAACACCACCTCAGTAAAAACTTACTTGCCCAGAAGGTTAATATTCTGCGAGATGGCCCCATTTTCCTTCAGTATGGAGTCCATCATCTTGACAGGGTCTTCCAGACTAAGACCGGACGCTTTATTGAGCTGAAGAGCGCTGCTGGTTGGTCGGTTGCTGTCCAGTGTGCTGCTCCTCGCTTGTCCCGCAACGCTGGCCTCTTTGACGTCTTCTATGCAGGTTGTGCCGGCCTCCGCCTCAGCTTCCAGCACTGGGCACGGGTCCAAATCGACTTCCACTATTTCCACATCCCTAAGGATGTTGAAAATAGGCCTGTTAGCAGAACTCAAGCAGTGCGAATTAAAGGGGAAGTCTACACACAAAAAATCTTGACAATAATTTGTTCTATGCAGCTAAATGTGCTATTCTGGCTAATATTGCGTTAGTACAAAATCCAGCACTTTTTATCAATATCAGAAGGCGGCCATTTTGCCACTTGCTGTCGACTGAATATATCACCACAGTTGCCCAGAGCTCAGGCAACAACCAATCACAACTCACCTGTTTTCTGAAGTTCAGTTGTGATTGGTACATGAGTTCTGAGCAACTGTGATGCAGGGTTATTTTAGTTAACAAAAACTAAAAATGAAATTCAAAAAACAATTTCGTTAAAATAAAAATGAAAATGTTTATTTTTTTTAATGAAAACTGAAACTACATTTTATGTTTACAAAGTTAACTTGAACTACCTATAATTATAGCAAAAATGTCCTTTGTTTTAGTGTTCGGTAATTAATTTAATGCCTGAGCCTTTCGGGATGATTTTAAATGTGATTTTACGTATATTTATTTAACCGGAATAAGGACGTTTGAAAGTGTCACAGAGAAGTGGCGTTATCTAGCAGCAGCCAATAGAAAAGCACATTCAGATGACGTCCCTCCGAGGCGACAACGAAATGCAATGCTAGGTAAGAAATTAGTTACTTTTTTCATTTTACTATGGTGTTTATTAAATACTGCGCACAAGCAGAGGTGGCAAATCCAGGTCCAGAAAGTAAAAACTGTTTCATAGTTTGGCTTTAACCCCCAGGTGCTAGCTCCCTGGCTGCTAGGGAGCTAATTAGTCTTAATGGATAAAGCCAAATTGTGGCAGGGTTTTTACTTACTAATACACATTTTAAAAAAAGAAGAAAAAACTACTACTGAAATTAATTAAAACTAAACTAAAACTAAGCATTTTTTAAATAACTAAAACTAATACAAACTAACAGAACCAGCCTGAAAACTAATTAAAACTAACTAAATTTAAAAAACAAAACTCAAAAAGAAATAAAAACTAACTAAAATGAAAATAAAATTCCAAAATTATAATAACCCTGCTATGACGTCATTTTCAGTCAACAGCAAGTGGCAAAATGGCCGCACCCCGAGATGGATAAATGGCTGGATTTTGCTTCATAACTCATTTTCCACAAATGTTATATTAACCAAAATTCCACAAATGTTATATTAATCAAAATGTCATGTTTGATGACATTCTTCCTTTTCCTTTCAGAGGCCGCCACAGTGAATCAGTTACCTACATCTAACCCTGCCATCTGCATCCTATGCTCTCACACCAACTACCTTCATGTTCTCTTTAACTACATCCATAAACCTATTTGGTCTTCCTCTAGACCTCCTGCCTGGCATTTGGAAACTCAGCATCCTTATACCAATATACTCACTATCTCGTCTCTGGACATGTCCAAACCATCTCAGTCTTGCCTCTCTGACTTTATCTCCAAAGCCACTAACATGTGGTGTCCCTCTGATGTACTAATTCCTAATTCTATCCATCCTGATACTCCCAGAGAGAACCTCAGCATCTTCATCTCTGCCACCTCCAGCTCTGCCTCCTGTCTTTTCCTCAGTGGTACTGTCTCCAGACCAAACAACATTGCTGTTCACCACGTTTTATAAACCTTTCCTTTCATTTGAGCTGAAACTTTTCTATCACACATCACACCTGACACTTTTCTCCACCCGTTCCAGCCTGCCTGCACACGCTTCATCACTTTTTTTCCACACTCTCTATTGCTCTGGACTGTTGACCCTAAATACTTAAACTCCTCCACCTTCTTGGTCTCTTCTCTCTGTAACCTCACTCTTCCACTTGGGTCCCTCCCATCCACACACCGATACTCCGTCTTGCTACGGCTAACTTTCATTCTGCTCCTTTCCAGTGCAAGTCTCCACGCCTCTAGCTTCTCCTCCACCTGTTCCCTGCTCTCACTACAGAACACAATGTCCTCTGCAAACATCATAGTCCATGGAGATTCCTGTCTAACCTCGTCTGTCATCCTGTTCATTAACATAGCGAACAAAAAGGGGCTCAGAGCTGATCCCTGATGTAGTCCCACCTCCACTTTAAACTCCTACGTCACACCTCACCACTGTCTTACACTCCTCATACATGTCCTGCACCACCTGAACATACTTCTCTGCCACTCCAGACTTCCTCATACAAAACCACAGTACCTCTCTGGGCACCCTGTCGTTAAGCTTTCTCCAGATCTACAAAGACACAATGCAGCTCCTTCTGACCTTCTCTGTACTTCTCTATCAACTTTCCCATAGCTCGATTGTACCGTAAAAGTGACACGCCCCTAAAACAGGCTGTTATGAACAGAGCGTTTTTGTTGTTGCTGATTTAGGGACAGCAAAACTATTAGATGCAAAGTCAATTTTGACGAATGCATGTCTACATAGTTTGAGAACTATTTTAGTATGTGGAAAAGTTTAATAATATGAGACCTTTTAACACTTGACTTACGTTAGCCGGGAAGATAGCGTCACCAAACATTCGTCCCCACTGTCTCATCGCTTCTCCACAATACACGTAGGTAAAAAAAATTGGATTTTTAACGGCGTATTTCGCCAAAAGGTGCTTAATTTTCAGGCCTGTCGATGTTTACCAACGTGGAACCTTCCAAATGAGCTCCCAGCCAAGTTAGCTTTGGAGTTTTAAGTTTCAACGCATGACATAAAGATTACATTAACACTTCCTGCGGCACCTACAAAATAAAAGTACATACATATTTCAGCTGTGAGAACAGCTATATTGTGACAAGTTGTTAACAACAGTGTATGCAGCTGTTCACATGACATTTTCGCCTGTTAAAAAGCGCTGACAGTGCACGCATGTTTCTTTTCTCAGAATAGACGGAGCGGATGTAAATTTTAAGACTTGGGTAAATAAAATTTTAGACCTGGGATTAAAATATGGCTATTTTTTTTTTTTTTTACATTTAAGGCCTAAAATTAAAGTTTCCGAATTTTAGACCCCGCGGGAACCCTGTTAACTCTTGGCATAATTATTATTTTTTTATATACGGTTTATATTAAAAGTCTACATAACCTTGTTCGAATGCCAGATTTTGTGTAGAAAAATGAGACGGTGACCAAAAGTGATGAAACGACAAGAAGACTGATCAGGGAGGCCGTCAAGAGGATGACATCAAGTTTGTAAATTATTTATAAAAAAATTGCCATTTGAACAGGGCTGTAGACTTTTTATATCCACTGTATTGACTAAATTAAAAATCAATGCACTGTGCATGTCATGGACAAGTATTTGTAGCTTTCATAAAAACCCAGCTGAGTGACTCCTCAAGAGAACCGCTCAACCTGTCTCTCTTGGATGAATACACTCTTGGAAAAATAATCAACCCCCTTTTGAACAACCCTCCTCAGTGTGCACTATTTCTCAAGCACAGCTCCTTGTAAACCTCACCAGGGGATTAGAATGTCAGGACAGTTGACTCACCATGGCTCGTTGTTTCTGGGTGATCCATCTGTGATCTCGGTGGCTCTCTCTCCATCGTTCTCTGTGAGGTCACAGATGATGACGTCATCCAATGCTTCAGACACCTTAACACTATTCCGACTGCTGACAGGTGACTAATAGGTCAGAAAAACAGTGGAAAAACAGAAAGATCAAATACTGACTGTTCCTGTGTGTTTTGGCCTCTTGGGGGCAGTGTGGTGCCGTGCATCCATGGTGTACACACTTAAAGTGAGTACAAAAGAAAGTTACGATTGAATTCTATTAAAATAACTAGTTTTTCACACATTGGGAAGAATTTGTGCTATTGTGTAGTTTTATCTCACCTCTGGGTATGTGTTCCCACAGCATTTGTGTGTGAATATTTGAATATTTATATATATATATAAAATATCTTATTTGAAGGAAAAACATTACCGAAGTCAATGCTAACTTCCAGTTAGCATTTGAATGGGATCCTCCCTTCGCTTTTAGCATTAGCGCTAAGCTAGTGATGTTTTAAAAACAAAGCATGTTTTGTATTTTAAGTGGATGTTATTCTTAGTGTCGTGTGTTTAGTTTTACAGTTAACTCAAACTGGGATGTCATTCAACAGCTTAAAGGACATTGGGGGACAACATAATAAGCTGAATAAAATATGCTACACACTTGCTAGTTGCTAATGCTACGCAAGCAAAATGGTGATTTCAGAGTACTTTCACAGTGTCAGAAACTTCGTTTTTCTTTGATTATAACGTTTTAAGGGGGAATAAAATAATCGGCCATTTGGCTCAATTGGCCGATTGTTTTGGCAGATGTTTGAAGGGCTATAATCGGACGCCGATTATAGTATAATTTTAAAACTCTTTCACTGCCATTGACGTTTATAGATGTCAAGTAAAAACCTACGGAGCACTGCCAATGACGTCTAAAGACGTCATCCAATTTTATTTTTTATTTTTTTGAAACGGGTGCGGGCAAGGCTTCCGGAGCTGTGGTGAAAGTTTCCAGCCGGTCTGTTGTGCCTAATGACTATTTTTGGCCCCTAGAGGGCAGCGATTACTCTCTTTTAACAAGGTCGGGTGGGCGTCAGTAGAGGCGGAGCTAGAGCGTCGAGCAGGAGATGAGAATGGAAGACAAAGGAAAAATGGTGGCCGGTCGCGAGGAGCTCACGCCCGAGCCGTTTTTTTCAAAGACCAAAAGCATCGCTGAAAGAGCACATTGTTGACGACGATGATCATCATCGATGATGAAGATGAGGGTGGTGGTGACGTGGTTGGGAAGCATTGATGCGGCAGTAGAAGACGTTAGATGGAGCTAGATGGAGGAGGGAATGGGCAATGGCGAGCGTTTGCAAGCAGCTCTACACTTACAAGACGAAACATCGACCAACGCTAAAATAGTACATTGATGACGACGATGATCATCATCGATGATGATGAAGGTGAATACGAGCTTGACGGCGAAATTGGAACCGCTGACGCGGCGGCTATGATGGTGTCGTAACGCGCAGCACAACCGAGCACGCACAGGCGGACGTTCGATCGGACGACGGAGAGTGCCCCGAGTCCAATGCATATTCATCGGAGGAAGTGTGTACAGTCTGCTACTTGCTTTTTAATCCCCGGAAAAAAAGGCCGTCAAGAAAGTGTAACGTTTGCACGCAAAACGGACCAATGCGAAAGTGAAAGTAAACTGTTGTGCGAGTCCTGGCGTCTCCTTGCACGCAGGAGAGCGTTACAAAAGGAAACTCTGTATTTGAAACATCCACATAATTGTAAGTAGTACCACAGTTGCACACATTTGTAAATAGTTTGCGAAATTGTTTTGTCAAATTGTTACACTGTTGAATGGAAATAAACGTATTTTGCAATCAAAAAACACTTTTTCATTGTTGGTGAAAGCGTTTTACAGAAGTAAAGCGCTATTTAGGTGTTTGTGGCATCATTCATGGACAAAAAGAAGTGTACAATTCACTAGAGTGCATGAAATAACATCGTTTCACAAAAAGCTCTTTTTCTCCATTTTTTGTTTCAAAACAGAGAATTTCGGTGAAAGTAACCATTTTCTATTGTTGATTACTGAAGAACGGAATAAGGTAGAAGCAAACTTTTTTTTTCTGATGAAAGCTGAGAGTCCAATCTTTCATTTGGTAGTATGTGTGTTTCCATAGTCCAAACACAACATTTTCTGTGGACCTTGAAAGATCACTCAAAATGTTTAAATCGGCTGGCAGTGGGGACAACCCATTTCTGAAAACGTCTGGCAGTGAAAGAGTTAAAGATTAATTGGTTGGGCCCTAATTTCAAAATGATGCATTGTGATGCAAGTATTGCTATATCACCTCTCCACTGTTATGTACACTGGCAAGGCAGTCGTGACTGCAAAATAAATTGTTCAAGTTAATGGCACTGACCTGCTCTACACAAACTGTGTCATCGTAGATGTCATGAAAATATTTAGGTTTCTTTCCATTGGTGTTCATGAGAATTGGCCTGTTAAAAAAGGTGAAGTGTGATGTCAGATTCCAGGTTGACAATTCATATATACATATATATTTCAACACACACCTTTTGCGCTTTAAATTCAGCAGGTGGTTGTTCTGTACCAATGTGACGATGAAATGTACCAGCTGAAAAAGAAACAAAAGCAGGTCACAGTTGTAGTCATCACTCGAGGGGAAAGACACCTGCTTAAAGGCCTAAACTTACCTTCTTGATGAGTTGTTGCTGATGGGCATGCTTCTGTCTCAGATCAGAGATCTCTGTCCAAAGAGCTTCGTTCTCCCTAAACAACACAATTAGTTTGAAAGAAAAGAAAGAAGTGTATGCTTTACAGGGGAAATGAGCAGGCTTCTCATACCACTGATCTTCTCCGGTATTTTGGAGAGCAGTAAGTTGCACACAATTTGTTACAATTATGACAGACAGAATGCAATTTAAAAGGGAGCGATTCTATTTTATTATCAAGCATGAACAACATCTCATTCTAGATTACCCAATTACTTCGCCAGATCATGCAAATATAGCATTGAGCAAAGCTATGATAACTTTCCATACCGTCGCTGTCCTGTGAAAAACACTTATGTCCATTTTTATGAAATGTTTTGGGATGTCTGCATTTAGGGGGTCTTGACTTCCCCTTTAAGGATTTTAACCCTTTGAATGCTAATTTGCGCACACACACACACACACACACACACACACGGGTTTGCCTCTGTGTATTATGAGGACATTTTTTCCAAACCTGTTTAATTGTGTATTACGGGGACACCCCTTTCCGCTAATGCCAGAGAGATGGGACTTGCACCCCAAAAAATTTTTGGGGGTCGTCCAGGGAAATTTCACTTCAAAACTTGAAAAAACTCAACGCACAAAAAAAAGAAAAACCTGAAAAAACAGTAATTATGAGGACATAGATAATGAGCTAAATAAGCCACGCCCATGGCAAAAATGGTAATTATGAGGACCAACTCACATTACAAGGACAAAGTTTACACAACACACAGCAACCATGTCACTGAAGTGACTTGAAAGTTCTGGCATTCTGACGTTACACAAACTGAAATGACATTGATGTGTAATGACTTACCTGATATAAGGTCGCATTGTTGTGCATAACAATACTGTGAAATGCAAAGTCATACCTGATCCTTGAGCACCATGTTACAACTTTAGGACAGACTGAAACTGGTATGTTAATAAAACATGCTTCTTATGTGAACAGGTTATCTGGGTCAAGCACATCTTTGTAATGGATAAGTTAGACATGAAACCAGATGCAAAAGAGTCAGTGAACATTGAACATTTTATTCTTTAAAACATGACTACCTCTCATCTTAAAGATGAGCAGTTTTCTAATAGCTCATTACTGGAATACCTTCGGATTTCAGAATTTCTGAAACAGGTTCAATGTAGGAAGTGTCCGAAGTACTGTGAGAATCTGGAACATATTCCTCTGCTGATGAATCCTCACTTGAACTGGATACATCAGCAACCTAATTTTTTAAACAAAAACAATTATTACATACATACAGACATACATATACATATTGTCACTGTCCTGTGAAAAACACATCCACCATATTTTCCAGACTCTAAAGCGCACCGTGATACAAGCCGTGCCGCCAAGAAGGATTGCTACCGGAGAGCAGCCCGCGACCTAAAAATGGAAACGTGTTTTTCACAGGACACCAATGATATCCATATATACAGTAGACGCACACATACATGTGCATATATACAGCGGCTCTAAAATTGACACCTGCCGGATGCGGGTTAAAGTTCCTTTTGGCGGGTGGTCATAAATATTTACTAGCTTTACTTCGCTGTTACTTAGTGATGTTACACTCGAAGTAGAAGCTTGAGACAAGTGTCGAGCGCTCCCGCCATTGATGGGCTAATGTGCTAAAGTTCATTTACCAAAGATAGGTGGTCTTCATCATCAAGCAGTTTTGCATTTTTTTTTTTTTTTGCAATCAACGGGATATGTGCCAGATGCTGGAGCAAACTAGAAAAGCATTTAGAACCTAAAGTTTGTGCATATACTAAAGATTATTATAAATCTAGTCACCACATTTATTCGAAAGATGAGATGAAGCATTTAACAAGAGGGATAGTTAATATGCTTAATCTATGGCATTGCCCCTAAAACGGGTCTTGTGTGATACAGTCCTTCAGTTACAGTAGACGTTTTCTATTTTACCGAGTCAGACAGTCGTTAAGATTGAGACAATTGCTCAACATTTAGCTGCTTGCAACTAAAGACAGCGGTATAAACATGGGTCATAATTTATCCTCTTGACTAAATTATATTCATTCAATGAAAATGCCTGCACTATTAATCCTGGTTGCGTGAAACAAAGATCCATTGCAGATACAAATAACACACAAGATAAAATACCCATCATGCCAGTCCATTCTAGTGCAGCGAAAGGTCCAAAACATAAAGCACATTTATCCAAGCTTGATACAAGTGAATAAACTACCTGATGTTTACACTCCTGTTTTAAAAAAAAATAATAATAAATTATAGCGAGTTCACCTCTAAAATCCACCATAAATAAATTAATGGGAAAAAAAGATCACTACAGTGCATAATCTAAATCACCAAACTGCCAACAAATCTTAAATTTGAGATATTTTTAATGTTGACTTGTAGAAATTTTAGTCCCATACAAGCGTATTGTTGGATACAGTATTTTTAACGTCTTGGCAATACACATTGCATAAACAATTGTTGTGATTATATTTGTTAGTTATATAGTTTAGCCCTAGCATCTACTCTACACTCTTCACTCCTAACGTCTTGCTTCTGAAAACTGATTTCAACATCAATATTCAAAAATAAATCTCGTCACCTGGTCAACTTTGTCTGTGACAGCTACGTCTTCAGCTATGTCTTCAGGTTGTGCGTCAGTTCAAACCTGGTACACATGAAGAGAAAAATACATATAAAATTCAATTCTTACTAACACACAAGACTGTACCTGTGTATGTACACAGTTACAGTACATACAGAACAATGAATAGGTTAAAGTATTGTGAATGCAAACTCATTTTATTTGCCATTACAAAAATAAATAAATAAATCCTTCTGCACTACAGGTTTGTGTAAATTGGTGACGTCTATTTTTCACAATGAAACAAAAACAAGAAAATACACAGTCCTCAGAGAATCCATACCTGACCAGAGTATGAATTGTGAGGACTGTATGTGTAACTCCAAGCCCTGAAAACTTATTTTACACTCACAGTGTATAAATACAATGTCCTCAGTGTGTCAGTTATTCACAACTACGACATTGTGAGGACTATGTATCTGCGAGGGCTGCTCAGTATTGACAAAACATGCGACATGGGTGTTTTATACAATGATGGAGATTATTTAAGCATTTAACACATACCTAAAAAAAAAAGATCTATCTATATACATATATATACACATACATATAGATATATATACTGTATACATAGCGAGACGGACAGACAGACATAGCGAGATGGACAGAGCGAGACAGATAGATATAGAAAATAAAGATAGAGATAAAGATAAAGAGATCTTTATAATCCAAAGAAAGAAATGCATGTTAATGCGGAAAAATAAGCATGCTCATTGTGATCTAATCTTATCCTATTAAGTTATTTTTTGTTAGTAATGCCCCTCGATACGGTTCTCTCGTATGGCGATGCGCAATTCAGGTAGTCTCTGATTGGTCAAAGTCAGACTAAAGTATACAATACAATATTCATTTGTTGCATGTCTTTGCAATACAAATATTGCATGAGCCATTCGTGCGACAAGATATTTTTTTATATATTGTGCCAACGTCTTGCTTCTGAAAAATGTATTTCAACATCAACATTCAAAAACAAATCTAGTCACCTGGTCAACTTGCTCTGTGACAGCTATGTCTTCAGGTTGTGCGTCAGTTGAAACCTGGTACACAAAGAGAAAAATACATATAAAATTAAATTCTTAGTAACACGACTGTACCTGTGCATTTACACAGTTACAGTACATAAAGAACAATGAATAGGTTAAAGTATTGTGAATGCAAACACATTTTATTTGCCATTACAAAAATAAATAATCCGTCAGCACTAGTGGTTTGTGTAAATTGGTGACGTCTATTTTTCACAATGAAACAATTAATAGAAAATACTCAGTCCTCAGAGTGTCCATACCTGACCAGAGTATGAATTGTGAGGACTGTATCTGTAACTCCAAACCCCTGAAAACTTATTTTACATTCGCAGTGTATAAATACACTGTCCTCAGAGTGTCAGTTATTCACAACTACGACATTGTGAGGACTGTGTATCTGCGAGGGCTACACAGTATTGACATGCGACATGGGTGTTTTATACTGTGATGGAGATTAAACATTTAACACGGACCTAAAAAAAAAGATCTATACATATACTGAATACATACATACTCTATATATACAGTATATATATATATATATATATATACAGTATACATACAGTATATATATATATATATACACAAATATACATATATATATATATAGATAGAGAGACAATATATAGATATAGATAGATATATAGACATAAAGATAAAGATAGAGAGATCTTTATAATCCAAAGAAAGAAATACACGTTAATGCGGAAAAATAATCATGCTTATTGTGATCTAGTCTTATACATATAAGTTCGTTTTTTTTTAGTAATGCCCCTCGATACGGTTCTCTTGTATGGTGATGCGCAATTAAGGTAGTCTCTGATTGGTCAAAGTCAGACTAAAGTATACAATACAATATTCATTTGTTGCATGTCTTTGCAACAGACATATTGCATGAGCCATTCGTGCGACAAGATCTTTTTTGTATATATTGTGCAACGTCTTGCTTCTGAAAAACGTATTTCAACATCAACATTCAAAAAGAAATCTAGTCACCTGGTCAACTTGGTCTGTGACAGCTATGTCTTCAGGTTGTGCGTCAGTTGAAACCTGGTACACAAAGAGAAAAATACATATAAAATTAAATTCTTAGTAACACGACTGTACCTGTGCATTTACACAGTTACAGTACATACAGATTAATGAATAGGTTAAAGTAATGTGAATGCAAACTCATT
The DNA here is from genome assembly GCF_051991255.1 of Vanacampus margaritifer. NCBI lineage: Eukaryota > Metazoa > Chordata > Actinopteri > Syngnathiformes > Syngnathidae > Vanacampus > Vanacampus margaritifer. Next base: position 2,675,367 of record NC_135450.1, read on the forward strand.
TTATTTGCCATTACAAAAATAAATAAATAAATCTGTCTGCACTACAGGTTTGTGTAAATTGGTGACGTCTATTTTTCACAATGACACAAAAATAAGAAAATACACAGTCCTCAGAGTGTCCATACCTGACCAGAGTATGAATTGTGAGGACTGTATGTGTAACTCCAAGCCCTCAAAACGTATTTTAAACTCACAGTGTATAAATACACTGTCCTCAGAGTGTCAGTTATTCACAACTACGACATTGTGAGGACTGTGTATCTTGCGAGGGCTGCACAGTATTGACAAAACATGCGACATGGGTGTTTTATACAGTGATGGAGATTATTGTGACATTAAACATGGACCGAATATATATATCTTCATAATCTAATTAAAGAAATACACGTACGTGCGGAAAAATAATCATGCTCATTTTGATCTAGTTTTATCCAAATAAGGTTTTTTTTGTTAGTAATGCTCCTCGATACAATTCTCTTGTATGGCGATGCGCAATTAAGGTTGTCTCTGATTGGTCAAAATCAGACTCAAGTAGGGCCTGGCAATAAATCAAATTAATTGAATAAATTAAATTCAAATTGAATCGTTGAAAATTTGCTAAATCGTGAAATGTATTTTGTCTTCTGGATTATTAAAAACTGTTATAATGTTCTGTTACATCCAGATGTTATTGTGAGTTGTAATTTTGCACAAGTGGTGGCAGAATGCTGGATGGTTGGTTTAAAAGACTTTTTATTTAATTTTTTGGCCATATCGCTTAGCCTCAGACTAAAGTATACAAACAATCCAATATCCATTTGTTGCACGTCTTTGCAATGCACATATTGCATGAGCCATTCGTGCGCCAAGATATTTTCCACATATTGTGCAGCCCTAGTATCTCCACCCTCCACTAATGTCTTTGCTTCTGAAAACTGATTTCAACAACATTCAAAAAGAAATCTAGTCACCTGGTCAACTTTGGCGCAGTCTGTGATAGCGGTGTCTTCATCAGGTTGTGCTTCAGTGGAAACCTGGGGTAGATGAATAGAAAAATACCAATACAATTAAATTCTTACTAAGACTAGACTGCTATACTGTAATTTCATGTAATCATGAATGTGCGACCAGTAATTCTAGTATGTCACATGTATGAAACAATATCCAAATGTCATGATAAGCAATCACGATATGATAATCAACATGATATTGTGAGGTTAGCGATACTCACGATAACTGTAAAAGTAAAATAAAAAAATAAGTCACAATATTGTAAAAAAAATGAAATAAAAACAAAAAAAATTATATTGAGAAAAGAATGTACTTTTGCTTTTGAGTTATAATTAATCTTTTATGTTTTGTCAAACCTTGCACGATTACCCCCCCCCCCCCCAAAAAAAAAAAAATATATATTAATATACATATAAACATACCATAGTGTTTTTCCATTGTAGTGAAATTCAAACATGAAAACCTTCTGGGCATCATGATACACTCTCAGCCTGTTTTCACGTTCCTGTTTGCTTATAACTTCTCCTCGATATTCAGTAGGAAAGACTCCCTTCTGAAAGGAGCAGGAACTGAACACTCCTCGACCTTACAAAGAAAAAGGGATACAACAGAAATATTTCATTATAACAGTAATGAAAACTAGGCCCATACTAAAGAATCTTTTACCAATACTCACCTTTGAATGAATTAATATATTTTATGGTGAAGCCATCCCTGTCTTTACCTAAGGATGAAAAATATGCTACCTCTTCTTTGGGTTTAACTTTTGCCCTCTGTGGCCTCATGACTGACATATCTCACTGAAGATAATGATCTAAAGCTATAGAAAAAAAATGAGTTTCAATCAGTTTGATAGGTAACTTGGTGCAGATGTTTTGAAGTTGACTTTCTGTGGACCATAATATCCTGTGCAGTGTGCAGTAAATGTGCCAACGAAAATAAAATAGTGGATAGCACAGCTCTGCTAAATATTTGCATAAATTAAATGTAATGAACACTAACAGACTTTACTGAAATATTTCTATTTAAAGAACAAATTTAAGTAAACACAAATGCAGCAATTTACCAATACTTCATTTATACTGTACTGGTAATACTAAACCATTGTATATTTTCACATCACAAACCAGCCTATCAAACCAGCCTGTTATTGCTTTCCTCTTAAAAATTTCAATTAGCATTTATCTTACTCAACAGACGGTTAGCTCTGCTATGCTAACTGAGCTAACCGTTGCTAACAAAAGCGTAGCAATTCTAAATAATTAGCTGCAACCATCATAATCAACAGATGGTTAGGTATGCTAACGTTAGCTTAGCTGCACTTACACTGGACTTGCATTATAAATCATTTTCAGCAATGTACACAAGCGACCAACATTAAAATAAACAAGTTTCTGGAGGAAAAATTCGAGCTTCAAACCTACCTCATTAGCACAGCTACACTGCCATCACCTCTCGTGAAGTAATTAGAGCCGGGGGCGGTTCTCTATCGGGGCTGCTAGATGACGTCACTTCCGTACTCCGGGCAATATAATAAATCACATTTAAATCAACAAATTGGTTCAGTGTTGGATTATGAACTTTGTTGATAAGAGTGGCTATTGTTCTATGATTTACAGTGTCAATTAAAAAAAAATAGATCACATTTAAAATTAACCCGAAAGGCTCATATACTAAATTAATTACCACAGACGAAAACAAAGGATATTATTGCTAGAATTATAGATAATTTTGTAATCGTTTAATGTGATTTCAGTTTGTTTTTTTAAAAAGTTATTATTATTTTTTTCATTAACAAAAATGTTTTTTTGCTTTAGTAAATAAAATAACCTTGCTGCTGTCACACAGTTGCTGTCCGAGGATGTTTTGGTACTATACTTTAGTAATGGATGCATGTGTTTTTTGGCAAAATTGTGAGCGAGCCCAGTAACTTGGCTTAGAAGCAACCCTGCAAATGAATGGTCACATGATGCTTTACTGTTGGCATGAAGCAGGACTGATGGTAGCGCTCACCTTTTCTTCTCCAGACAAGCATTTTTCCGGATGCCCCAAACAGTTGGAAAGGGGGTTAATCAGAGAAAATAACTTTAACTCTTTTTTCCTTATTTTGGTCTGTGTTTATGGAATCCCTTTTTCACTGGTCACACCAGGCCATCCTCCAAAAGTCTTACTCCCTCACCATGGGTGTAGATGGACTCATACCTGCTTACTGCCATTCCTGAGCAAGCTCTACACTGGTGGTGATGTCCTTATCCCCGCAGCTGAATCAACTTTGGGAGATAGTCCTGGCTTTTGCTGGATTTTCTTGGGTGCCCTGAAGCCTTCTTCACTTAAAGTTTGTAAGGTCACTAAAGGAAATTACTTTAATTTTCATGGCAAATAGGGACTTTGCAATTCATCTAATCACTATAACATTCTGGAGTACATGTACATGCAAATTGCCATCATAAAAAAACAATAATAAGTCAGCACTGCAGATTCTTAGAAAATCAATGTCATTCTCAAAACATTTGGCCACTGGTGTACAGAAAGATGTTATACTGTAAAGGCAGGGTGGGATGTTAAATGATGAATTAATGTACGGCACTGACAGTTTCTCTGTCTCTGCTGTTAACCATTGTACATTTTTAAATAAACAACCACTGAAAGAATTAAATACTGAAATATATAATTAAATATCATAGGGTATTTCATTATTTAATTATTTACTTAGGAATTGGTGGCTGCAAAAAAAAAAAAAAAAAAAGGCTCTGTGTCTACAGACAAACATTCACAATACACAGCATTTTGAGAAAAAACTGAATTATGGAGACGTGCGTAATTGTGGGGACAGGTGATGGTCAGCCAATCAAATGCTGTGAAATATACACTGGTGTGAATTATTCATGAAGTGGTGCATTACAAGGACCTTCCTACAGGGGGCGCCATCAAATACACAAAAATACACAAATTCACGTAATTATGCTTTACAAGGACATTGGCTAAAACTTTGGATTTAAGCCTTCTACAGCCCTAGAAGCACTTCTGCATTGAAATAATTATGAGGACATGGGCTGTGTCCTCATAATTCAAAATGTCCTTGCAGCACGGCATGTATTCAGGTGAAATGTCCTCATAATACACAAAGGCAAACACACACACACACACACACACACACACACACACACACACACACACACACACACACACACACACACACACACACACATATAAATATAAAATTCATATATTATTGTCATTTGTCAAAAAAAGTTACCCCTTAGTTTTAAGAGGTGAAAATCTTGAAACTAAACAAACATTTCACACCTATGCTTTTTTCCTTCTATCTATCTATCTATCTATCTATCTATCTATCTATCTATCTATCTAGAGAGAGAAAATAATTCATTATTGTCTCCCCCCACCCCCACCCCTCCGAATTTTTGCTGTGGTTGATAAAGGGTTTCAAACAAAGGAAAAAAAACTAGTTAGAAGAAAACTCAGGATTGATGTTTGAAGATTTATAGCAACACACATACTGTATAAACATACGCACATACATTTCTACCACAAAGGTCTTACGTTTGAGGAAGACACAAGAATTGCTACAACTGTAAACTTCCTGGAGGTTGCACTGACCTCTTCAGTGTTGCTAGCCTGATGTCGATATTTTCATGTTTGTTGTGAACACTTTGAACACTCGCCAAGATCTTGGACAGGTCTTCTTGTCGAATCTTATTTTCCTCAGGACGTGCGTTTGAGACCTGGGTGTCAGAATTTGAAACAAAGAAACCACACAAAAAAAGATTCACATGTCCAGGTGAGCTTTTGCAGAGTTTCTCATTCTAAAAACAAATTTTTGGTTTTGCGTCAGTGCGGAAATGTATTTGATTGTGGTTGTGATGTTGAACTCTTATTTTCAAAGGCATTATTTTGAGAGCGCAAAAGTGAAATGTTATGAAAATAACATATTTCCTGAAGGAGTGGAAAGAGGTACAACATGTATGAGCTACATGCTCTTGTGGTCATTAGGCAGATGAGCTATGATGAAGTATGTTAGACCCCGCCAACCTGCATATATACCAGTCATTGGGGTCATCTCTTCATTCGATAGCCACTCCTCACAGAGTCCGTATGTTCAGCAAGGGTTATCATGAATTGCACATCATTCCTCTCCTTCAGGGAACCTAAGTTATACATTAAACATTTATGTAAATTACAGAAATTTCTAAACTATAAGACGCACCTGACTATAAGCCGCGCTAGCTAAATTTAGGGAATACTCGAGTTTGTTACACATATAAGCCGCACCCGACAGTAAGCCGCAGGTGTTTTAATGTTACCGCACCGGGTTAAAGATACTTTCTTTTCCATAATGAGGGCGCAAATTGTCTCGTTCTCTGTCTCCTACTATATGTAGGCTCACTTGGTTTGTTTTGCTCTGCTTGGCGCTCTTGCGCTTCCTTTACAGTGCGCCCCCTTGTGATCTGATGGATAAGCCGCACCTTTGTATTAGCTGCAGGGTTGAATGCAAGTGAAAAAAGTAGCGGCTTATAAGTCCCAAAATTACTGTAGGCTGATGACATGACAGAAGTAACTGCACTAAACCTAACATACGTAGAAAATAAAACAAAAAGGCCAAAACATCCTAAAACCAATGATGTCATTAAAGCAACCTGTAAAATTAGCAAAATTGTATTTTGGGAATCTAAAATGTTCAAAATACATATTTACACTACCTTTCTCTTGATGTTCTCTAGCAGGTCATCCTGTCCATGTTTGAAGTAAGGGTGCTGAAACTCCACAGGACTATCTCTCTCCTGCTTGACAATGCCTTGGTCAATGTGCATCACTTTCCGGAATCCATCTGAATTCATTAAAATTGTGCATAATAAATTAGAAAGTGATGCAAAACTAATATTGCACTACGATATGTTGGGACTGTCATTACAATGAAAATCTATTTTTGCTGTAGAGCAGGGGTACACAAGTTGGGTACTCGAGAGTCCCAATCCAGCCTGGTTTAGATGTTTTGCTCTTCCAACACACCTGATTCATATGATCAAGAATCAGGATAGTTATCATGCTTCTGGAAAGCTTGAGCTAAACATTTGATTCAGGTGTGTTGAGGACAGAAACATCTAAAACAGGCTGCATAGCAGCTTTCGAGGACCGGACTTGGGCACCCTTGCTGTAGCGCTAAATAAACTATCTAAAATATATTTTGATAGAACAAATGTAAAAGATCAGAAGCATGGTTAAAATGACTCAAATGGAAACCTCTACAAAAGCAAAAATGAATGTACAGTGTTCCCTTGTTTCTCGCGGGTTTATCTTTTGCAGCTTCGCGGATTTTTTACAGCGTTCTTTTTTACAGCGTTCTTTTTTTTCTTCAGCGTGCTGTCAGACGGCTCAGCGCGCCGCCTGCCACCTGCCACCTGCCCCATGGTTCACGCAGAACTGCGCCGGCCACAACGCTAGGGTGGAGTTTCGGGGGCACTGCGGCGATGCGGGCCCGGTCAAAATGGGTTTACGTGTCCTGCCTCGTTTCTACATCATTAAAATTAAGAAATAAAGGGCCGACAATCGACTGATTTTTTCCCGGGATGGGAACCACCGCTGGCAGGGTAACTTTTTGAAAATCCTCTGTGTCCTGGAGGTCCCTGGCCAGCCGTATATTTGCGGGCATCCTCGGATTTGTCTTGACGAGACCTTTCCAACAGTGTATGGCCCGTCGCATTCCGACCTTGCCCGTTGCCTTCGCGACCTGGAGACAAAGGTCCGACAGTTTCCCAATTTCATGCCTTGGAACGCCTGTGCGTCCGTCACCACCCCATGGCTCACCCCTAGATTAAATCGCATGCGTGTGCATTGCGGATTCGCTACTCCGATTTGCTTCCATTTCCAGCTTGTTCATATTACACCGGCTGCGTATGCGCTGCGGATCGACTGGCGACCAGCTTGTCGTACCAAAACCGCCAGAACCGGCAATGCACTCCCGAGCCTCCCGGTCAAAATGGATTTCTCAGCCTCGTATCCTCGTCATTAAAGTTAAGAGTGTCATTTCTAACCGCTGTTTTGTTGTTGTGTGTGTGTTTTTTTAATGACTATTTTTATTTTAAAAAATTAGGAACACATATCAGTTGGAAAAAATGGATCGATCGCCGTTTATATTTTTGTTTCTCAAATAAATGTTTTGGATATTAGTTTCATTCTATTTTATTGTTATTATTATTTTTATTATTTTAAAATCTACAAAGGTTTGAACACAGAGTGTGTAGGCCTATTGTGTTTAAACAAGAGATACAGTATGTGAGAAAATGTTAACACCTATCAAGAAAAGTGCATATATAAAGTGTGAGGTAAAGTGTTAGACTTAAAACATATAATAAATGAAAAAAATATAGTATGAACGAAATAACATTTAGAATAAACAAAAAAATATATACTGTGTTGTATAATAAGTAAATTAAAAAAATACTTTTAGTGGAAAAAAAATTACTGTAAAAAAAAAAAAAAAAAAAAGAACATATATGATGAATGAAAAAGCATTCACAATAAACTAAAAATCATACCAAAACGAAAAAATATATAATAAATGAAAAATATATATATAATTAACGGAAAATAAAAAATAATAAAATTAAAGCAGATATCCATTATCGCGGGTAGTTTTTGGAACTAAGCACCTGCGAGGAACGAGGGAACACTGTATATCGGAATTTGAATCCATTGTACAGTAGAACAGAATCTATCAATTCCAGAAGACTATCATTTGTCATTTTGAATTCGACCACAATCTTCAAGAAAGAGTTGCCTCTTAAGTTTGTCTTGCATGATGTCATGCAAACAAACATATAAATAAATGGTTAGTCCCTTTCAGTTTTTCTGTGTTTTTTGTGGAACTACTTCAGAAGGGCCTTAGTGATGGCCCTATACACTTTTTGGCCAGGCTACAAAGTACAGTTTTGGTCAAATTATAGCGAGTTTGCAATTCAGGTAGAAATTTAAAAAAAAAAACGAAATATATATTGTAGGGATGTAACGATAACGGCAATATCGTGACATCGCGATATTAAAGCTGCCACAATATCGTCATCGTCACGTCATAATAAAAGCAGCACATCTGAGGCGAGCTTGAATTCCATCTGTGCAGTTTTGGCACCATCTGGTGATTAGTTCATTGGTGTAATTAAATTTGAATTAGGAATGTTTTGGTCACTGTGGTGGTTATTACTCCTATCAATCAGTCATACCATCAAATATTTTTCAACATATCTGTGAAAAAATTCATTGCTTTTAGCCCGCTTCAGCCAAACAACATTGTGAACTACATAGACCATGATGCTTTTGCGCTGCTGAGCCTATAGGACAGGGATAGGGAACTCTGGTCCTCGAGAGCCGCTGTCCTGCCTGTTTTCCATGTCTTCAATCCCTCAATCAACACACCTGATTGATGAACAAGATCGTTATCAGGCTTCTACATAGCTTGCTGATTAGCTGATCAGTTGAGTCAGCTGTGTTTGAGGAGAGACACATGGAAACAGGCAGGACAGTGGCTCTCGAGAACCAGGGTTCCCTATCCCTGCTATAGGAGTACCTGACAATGAAATGGCCATGCCCATTCTTCCGTCACTGCTGTTATAATGTACAAACCTAATTCCCAAAAAGTTGGCACACTATACACATTGTGAATAAAAACTTAATGCAATTATGTGGAAGTGCCAAATTTCAATGTTTTGTTCAGAATAGAACATAGATGACAGGTCAAAAGTTTAAACTGAGAAAATATATCTTTCTCTGGGCCAGGGGTCATTTAAAATGGAGTGTGGCAAAGTGCAAACCTGTTTTGTGGTCAGAAGAATCACGATTCAAAGTTCTTTGTGGAAAACTGGGGCGCCATATCATACTGACTAAAGAGGACAAGGACAACCCAAGTTGTTATCAGCACTCGGTTTATAAGCCTGCATCTGTGATGGTATAGGGTTGCATGAGTGCATGTGGCATGGGCAGCTTCCACATCTGGAAAGGCATCGTCAATGCAAAAAGGTGTATTCAGATTGGAGAACAACATATGCTCCCATCCAGGCATCATCACTTTCAGAGAAGATCTTGCATTTCTCAAAACGATAACGTCAGACCACATGCAGCACTAATTACATCATTATGGCTGCGTAGGAAAAGGATCCGGGTATTGAAATTGTCAGCCTGCAGTCCACTTCTTTCACTTATAGAGCACATTTGGCGCATCATAAAGGGGAAGGTGCGACAAAGAAAGCCCAAGACAGTTGAACAGTTAGAGAGACGCGTGTTAGTCAAGAATGGGACAGCATTCCTATTTCTAAACTTGAGAAACTTGTCTCCCCGATCCCCAGACGTTTGCAGACTGTTGTAAGAAGAAGAAGGGATGCCTCACAGTGGTGAAAATGGCCTTGTCCCAACTTTTTGGAGATTAGATATAAAAATTCGGCCCTTCCACATAATTGCATTCAGTTTTTATTCACAATTTATATAGTGTCCCAACTTTTGGGTAATTGGTTTTGTACAAAAACGCAATTTATTTTTTACAATATAATGAG
>NC_135450.1:2697414-2699914 GCF_051991255.1 Vanacampus margaritifer
CCCCTGATCTAGAGCCATTGTTTATCTTAAAATTGATTATCCATCCATTTTTTAAACCCTTGCGTGGGTCATGTCCTGCGTGCTGGGGATTGTCTCCGGGCAGCAGGGGGGGTACACCCAGAACTGGTCGCCAGCCAATTGCGGAGCACACATTGCGTATTATCAAAGTAAGACGTTTGCGTCTGATTTTAAACAATGATCTACCTCTTTACATATTCTCAAACATGTTATGGACTAACCCAGTAACCAAATCATAATCAATTTATTGAAAAAACTGTCTATTAATCTATTATGTGAATAGTGCATTCCCTGTGAGTGCTTTGAGTGTGCCTAAACAAAGGAGAAAGCACAATTTAAGTGTAATGCATTATTATTAGTTGAACCTGAAACAGAGAATTGCAGCGCTGAGGATGAATAAGTAACCACGGGGTAAGTACCATTTTTTTTTTTTTAAACGTGGGTGAGTATAACATCTCTCCCTTTCGTATGATACAGCTTATTTGTTTTTTTTGTTTTTGTTTTAAACAATACTAAACAAATAGCAATAATGAATTAATAAACATTTATAGAAAAAATGCAATTTATTTTAATGCAAAGTATTTTTCATCTGATTTGATGAATCAATAAAATAATCAATAGAATAATAAATTATAAAAGTATTCAATAGTGACAGCCCTAATTAAGATCATGAGTGAAGTAGACCAGTAATTATTTAGCATTATTTCATAGAATCACCCCCCCTCCCCCATCAATTTGCTGTCAGTTTTTGCTATATCTTGGTGGCTTAGAAATGATAACCAGAACCAGAACAGTAGAGTGTGATACCTTCACTCATGCATCCTAGAGGTTGTTTATAATGACGTTTGCAATTGTTTAGGGTCTTGACTGCTCTTATAATGTCTCAAATGTCAAAATGTCTGTGCTGTGGCCCTGTTACTAACTTCCTTACCGTTTTTCACCTATACACTTGTCTGGTTTTCTTGTTGTTTACACCTCTAATCACAGTAGTATGATTGGGGTCTTCACTAGGGCTGAACGATTATGGAAAAGAATCTAATAGCAATTTTTTTCACTAAATTTTGCGATTGCGAATTACTATGCGTTTTTTTTTTTTTTTTAGGTCCTGTTCTATTTTACACATACACAAATAAATCCATGTTATAAACATCAACAGATTTATTAAACATAAATGCATCCACACAACTGACTTGCTGCCCCGCTTTGGTACTAAATTATCTGTTGCATCCACCATTATAGTGTTGCGTTGAAGTCGCCTTCACACTTCCCTCCAGCCTGGACCGCTCGGCCCTGCTCCGCTCCGCCCCCCACCCCTCCCCTCCTGAAAGTCTCTCTCTGATCACACACTCTCCACGTCTCTGCTGCACCCCTTTACAAATGATCAATCAAATTGCAACCCTTCGCAATTACATAATCGCGTGTTTTCAAACCGCATTAAATCGCAAATGCAATTTATCGTTCAGCCCTAGTCTACCCAGGCTAAATCAATCAATAAATAAAAAACAAAAAAACATCACATGTTCAATTATTGTTACTGATAAAAGTATTCCTCCTGAAAGTACTGTATACTTTGACTGGTGTGCTTCATGCTATGCTATCTTGTTGCCTATCAAAGGCCAGTCTTAAAGTGTACAGCTAATCACAACACAGGGAGCTACAATGTTGAGCGTTGTCAAAATATTCTAATTTTGTGAAACTCTGGATTTTTTTTTTGCCTTTCTGCCATAATCATTTAAATTGAACCAAACTAAGGCTATTTTACTTTGCCTGTGGATAACAAATGTAACATGCAAGTTTCACTTTAGGAAACAAGTTATTGAAATAAATCTGACCAGAACCTGTATATTTGTGTCTTATTTACCTATAGATCGGGGACTATTTCAATGCCTATCCTAGTGACGTCCTGACAATATTTGACAAAGTTTTGCACAAAACAGCCATTGAGGTATCAAAGAATGCCTCTGCTAAGCATTCGGATGGACGACGCCCTCAAGAGCCGAGAATAAAAACCACCCTCCATGCGCGTATCACAGGTGAGGCTTGATGGTCTCATGTACAACCATCCATCTTCTTTCACTTATCCGCTTCGACTTGTGGGGTCAGTATCTTAGTAGGAAATTCCAGACTTTATTTACTGCACATGCACATAGACATATGTAACAAAGATATCTTTATTCCAGCTGGAAGTTTGTATCCCCGCGATAATTAGGGATTCACCTTTATCGGAAATGACCCATTTTCTTTTAGTCACACATATTTTTTTTAACAGTATGATAATCTTGCTTAAATTTTCTTGAAATGCCCATCCAGTGTTTTCATCCGTATGGCAAAGAATTGTAATATTTTCCTCAACTTTTCATCAGCAGAAAGATCCTATTTTCCCTTCGTTACGCATAGAAACTGACTTCTGTGAATACACTCATGTCAAACTTCAAGTACTGTAAAATCCTGTGAATCGAGTGAGGTGTATTATGCAAGGAGC
>NC_135450.1:2707414-2719914 GCF_051991255.1 Vanacampus margaritifer
GTTATAAGCCTGAATTTTCAGATAAATAAATACATTTTCATACAAATCTTACAGTGTACATGTACAAGTTTACTGATTAGTATTTTCTAAATTTGAGTAAAAAAAAAAACAATCGCAATAATCAATTTATAGATTCGTATCAGGATTAATCAGTATCGAATCGTGACCTATGAATTGTGATGTGAATTGAATTGCCAGGTACTAAGCAATTCACACCCCTACCAGATACCAGTACGAGTACGCAACTCTCACCAATACCGATACCAAATACTGATACCACTAGTACATAAAAATTCCCCCAATAAACAATGACATATAATTTTGAAGAATGACCTATATGTCCCAATATAAATTCTTTCCATAAAATTGCATGAAATAAATTTTTCGTTTTTGTGATTTCTAATTTCTGGTTCCTGGTCTTAAAATGGTCACAAGAGGACGGTTAATACTGGTATTAGGCTCCTAACACATTCACTCGCAGCCATTTTCACTGAAGCCAACCCCCTTTAAGCCACCTCTTTATGTCAGAAGCTGCATCAAAACCTTCTGTATGCTATTGCTTAAAAAAAGAAGAAGTTTTTGGTAGTGAAGGACCGAGCATTAAAAAAAAGTATTTGCACGTTTTTGTGTTTGAATGAGTTAAAATAAGGCTGGTATCTGCACTCGCCGATCCCTATTTTTCAACTTTGATCAGTTCTCAGTAGATCCCAGAAAATACCAAAAAACAGCCAATCAGTCCTCTTATGAGGGGCAAATTGGGATGTTGCTACTTTATTACTGGATTGAAGTTGATTGTTGTCTCACTGTGAACTTCTTTTTCTCTTAAGGTGAATGTCACATGTTGCTCGTTGGTGACCCTGGTACTGGCAAGTCTCAGTTCTTAAAATATGCAGCCAAGATGATGCCCCGCTCTGTGCTCACTGCTGGGATTGGTACAACAAGTGCAGGTATGTTTCCTTCATCAGGCTTCTGACATTTTCAAAACGATGCTGATGCCGACATATCCAATCAGTTCTGTATATCCTGTCAATTGCGGTTAGGGCTGACGGTTGCAGCAGTGAAGGATGGAGGTGATTGGCATCTGGAGGCAGGAGCCCTGGTACTCTCAGATGGTGGTTTATGCTGCATTGACGAATTCAACAGCATCAAAGAACACGACCGCATCAGTATCCATGAAGCTATGGAGCAACAGTCCATTAGTGTAGCCAAGGCTGGGTAAGATATTAATTTTAAGATTAGTGACCAAAATGTGAGTACAGATAAAGCCGGTTTTTACTTTTTATGTGCTCCTATATGTTGTTTTTCCTCTCCATAGTATGGTCTGTAAACTGAACACCCGTACTACCATTCTGGCAGCTACCAACCCAAAGAGCCAGTATGACCCAAATGAATCACTGTCTGTCAATGTAGCTCTGGCTAGCCCTTTGCTAAGTCGCTTTGACCTGGTTCTGGTTCTGCTGGACAACAGAAATACAGAGTGGGACCGCATCATCTCCTCTTTCATTCTGGAGGATCGAGGTAAGAAAAATAAATTAAAATTCGGATTATAAATCACACTCATATATGATTTATAATCCGAATTTTAATACTCAGGTGTGACTTGTATATATGAGATCAGACTGGCACCCCAAAAGTCCTGTTCCCTAATTAACGAGGACATGAATCTAGTTGGTGTGAGAGCAGAAGTTGCAGAGGACAGGGTTAGGCAACTGATTCGCTGTGGTGACCCCTGAAGGGAAAATTTGGCGCCAATATTAACTTTCACTATAACTCAAACTGATGGCGAAAAAAAATAAAAACTCCAAATCTAAACTTTATCAAAGTGTTTTTAGCATATGTTTATTTAAAAAAATTCTGATTTGAAAAATGTTGAAGTTTGTTTTCCTCTTAGACCGTAGACGTAGACATCTTTGTTTTAACATTCTAACGAAAAGTTCAGAGAGATCCCAGGGTCATTAGTATGTTTTAAAAAGTTGAATGAAAAGTTAAACAAGTATACAATACAGTAATTTCTGGACTATAAGACTCTACTTTTTTCACTTGCATTCGACCCTGCGGCTAATACAAAGGTGCGGCTTATTTATCAGATCACAAGATCGCACTATAAAGGAAGCGCAAGAGCGTCAGGCAGAGCAAAACAAACCAAGTGAGACCAAATGCAGTAGGAGAGACAGAACGAGAGCGAGACAATTTGCGCCCTCATTATGGAAAAGAAAGTAGCGGGAACCCGGTGCAGTAACATTAAAACACCTGCGGCTTACAGTCGGGTGCGGCTTATATGTGTAACAAACTCCAGTATTCCCCAAATTTACCGAGAGCGGCTTATACTCAGGTGTGCTTTATAGGCCAGAAATTACTGTAAATCGCGCCTAATGTTTTCTACAGTAAAAAAAGTTATCCAAAATTGCAAAATATCTGAAATGCTAAATTTTCACTTTTCTTAATTTCAAACAAAAACAGAAGGTGCAGAGCATTACCAGGGTCAGAAGCATCTCTTATGTCTCGTTGTGTTTTTCACATGTGATTTGAGTGAGTTGGCCTTTAACATGCAAAACAGTGTTGGCTCTGATTGACTGTTTGCAAAACAAATGCACGAGATAGAAGTAACGCTATAAGCCAGGAGTGTCAAAGTCATTCTTGTTGTGAGCCACATTGTAGTTATAGTGTCCCTCGGTCGGATGTAATGATTGTGAAGCCATTTAAATGTATAATTGACTTATGTCACATACACAACAAATTATGTATTATGTAATTTGCCTTTACGGGTCACATAAAATGATGTCGTGGGCCACATATGTCCCCCGGGCCTTGAGTTTGACACCTGTGCTCTAAACAATGCACCACCAAATAAATCGGCATTATCTGGTTAATTAAGCTCAGTAAAACATTGTTTTTTTTAAATTAATTTAACTTAATTCTGCTTGCATTGTGAGTGTGTTGATGCATTTTATTTAATGAAGCCCTGACTGTGGATGGTATGACAATCAATGATATCTCAGTTACATATAGGGGTTTGCCAGCATTTGCGAACATGCATAGGTGCACGCGTATACCTACACGTGTGCCGCGGGTCAGCCTAGTCAAAATGCCACTGCAGATTTTTTATTTTTTTTTTGCCAATCCAACCCTGATACCATCACTATCTTTTACATTTCCTCAAAATACTTCAAATCCAATAACTACAAGAAAACTGCTATTGATTATCGAGTAAAGTAGACGAGACACCTGAGACCCAGTTTATGAGGAGGATTGCATCCCCTCTGGGTACCATGATGCAATTTTAAATTCCATATTTTAGCATGATAAAAGTGTTTGGATTCAAGCCCATTCTTTGTTCTTAGGACTACCCTCTGAGCGCTCTACTCTATGGTCCATGGAGAAAATGAAGGCTTATTTCTGTGTAATTAAGCGCTTGAAGCCACAAATTTCAGCGGAGGCCAACTCCATCTTATCAAGGTACTATCAGCTGCAAAGGCAGAGTGAAGGCCGCAATGCTGCACGTACAACCATCCGAATGCTGGAGAGTCTTAGCAGACTGGCAGAAGGTGAGCATGGCATGTAGAAAATATTTCAAAAGCTAGCAGGGTTTTTTTTCCATTCAACTTAAACGCCATTGATTGCCATTTCTAATGTAAACTAAGAGGCAAAGAAGAAACGATGAACAGGAGTTTAAGAACTGTAATTAACAATACTCCTCACTGAACTGTTTTCAATCCAAACAGCTCATGCTAGACTCATGTACAGAGAGACTGTGACCATAGAGGATGCTGTTATGGCCGTCTCTGTAATGGAATGTTCCATGCAGGTACTTAAATAATCAGTTATTTACCCCCTTTTCTACTCTAAAACCATTTATGAAGTTTTTCAACAGTGACAAGTGATGACAGTTTACTGTACATGCACTCATTTGAAACCTCACCAAGTACACCTGCACAAATCCATTTAAGACCAAATTTGTAAAAAAAAAAATATATACTGTATTTTTGTGCATATAATACTGGCTAATTTAACGTGTTGTGGCAAGACAGTATCTAGTACTGACACTAGACTCTGTGCTAGTCTTTGAGTTATGTAATATGTTAACGAATTTTCGATTGCAAAAGGCACCTGAGCTAATGATTACACATCTTTGTTTCTTGTTATTGTTTTTTAAATTTTGAAACCAAATTGTAAAGTTCCCTGCATTTTCTTAGGGTGGTGGTTTGCTAGGAAGTGTTAATGCAGTGCTTACTTCATTCCCTGATGACTCTAGTCAACTGTATCAGACACAATTTCAAGTACTACTGGGAGGCCTGAAACTGCCTCTCTTACTTCAGAAGGAGATGGACAGATTGGCTAGGTGGGTAAATGTTGACTTAACAAACAAGTGGGCTTGCTGTCACAGTTAACTTTGTCTCACACCAGTCAAGAAGGGTCTAACATTGCCCTCACAATAAGGCTTTAACTCTTACTTCATGTTGACGTTCCAGCATTTTTACATTAAAAGTGTAATCTCAAACTTAACTTTGACAGCTACCATACTATGCATTTTTTAAAATTATTTTGAATATGTTTTATATATATTTTTTATTATTCATTGATAAATTAAGTGCAATGTGAAATAGAACAACAAAACAAAACTGAAAAGAAAATCTGGAATCCAAACTTAATTGGTCAATTAAGTGAGTTATTCTTTGGCCTTCATCAAATTTCAACAGTTTTTGCATTAACCTAGCTAAAAATTGCTGGCATAGTTTTTTTTAATATTTATTTATTAATTATTATTTTTAGATCGATTTTATAAGAAATTTGTTTAAAAAATACCTCATCAAATTTAAATTGTTTTTGCATTAACCTAGCTAAAAATCGCTGCCATAGATTTGTTTAAATTTTTGTTTTTTAGATTTTTATAAGAAGTTTGTTGAAAAATAATTCCTCATCAAATTTAAACAGTTTTTGCATTAATCAAGCTAAAAAAATCTCTGGCATAGGGTAGCTTTTTTAAAATTAATTTAAAAAAAAAAGATTTTATAAGTAGTTTGTTGAAAAAATACTTCAGTTTAATTCTGGTCTGCGTAACGTGAGCCATAAAGACTTTGTAAAAAGTGGATTTATCATTTATTTATCAAGCATCATTGTTATCAGTGTAATTTTTGGCTAGAAACTAATGCCTATTTTTGCAGCCAAAGCAACTGTTTTAATTATATTTATTACAGAGTCCATATTATTATGAAATCAGATCTTTCTTTCTTTCTTTCTTTCTTTCTTTCTTTCACAAGTCTTGGGAGCAACAGCATGAAGTCTTCCAGCTCTGAGCAGCCAACGGATCACCAACATCATTTTGGGGAAACAGACTCTACCACCAAAACGCTACCTGACGTACCAAAGGCAAGCATGAGTGTTGCTGAGCAGGAAAGTGGTTTGGATTGGTTTTACTCCACCACGCCTTCTCGATCATCAGATGAAATCACCTCTCCAGTATCCACATCAACTCAATGTGACAGCAGTCAAAAAACGGAAGCTCAAGAGAATCTTCATGGATCAGACAGGCAAAATGCACAGCCTTCACCGAGTGTGATAAAAGTCTCAAAAAATCGACGAGAGAGAAGAATCAAGGAGATACAGCAAGATGACAAAGAAAGGATTAGTCTTGGAAAAAGTGAGGTTACTGCGAGTAATGCAAGTAAAGATGTCACCGTTCCACCTTGTGATGCTGACTTGGATTCCAGAATTCAGGGTAACCAAGGGTGTCGCACAGCAACTAACACTGTGCTACAAGACAAGATTGCAGCTTCAAATGAAAATATTCCTTTCAAGTTTTCAGACTTTACATTTAAACTAAAGAAGATGAGATCATTAGTCCACAATGACAGCACCAATTCAGGAGTGAGTGCACCGGAATACAACCTAGACAGCAGAACTTGTTCAACCACAGCAGGTAGAGACATTCAACAGAAGGTTGGCAGACATGATAAGGCCCACAGTGCACTTAAAGGCAACGGAAGTAGAAAAAACAAAACGTTTGAAAAGCAGCCGAGTTTTGAAGGTGAAAGCATGACAAAACAGTTGAGCTTTGTCAGCGATAATGCCACTTTGTCTTTTTCACCGGAAAAGCCGGTCAAGGAAAAACCAGCACAAACTGGCGGCAGAATAATCCAAAGAGATGACATAGGGAGCAAAAATATTGTCAGGGGTAAAGACTGCCTGCCACCTTTAAAATCGATGCCAACCCCTACAAAATTAATAATAACCCCCTCAACTCTAGCTAAACTTTCCAGATTCTCTTTCACTGGCTCCACTGACCCCACGCGACAGACAGTCCTGGAAAAAAATCATCAATTGGAAACAAATCCACGTAAAAAAGAACATGTTGAATTCTTGAGGGCTGATTTAAACAAAACTGAAGAAAGACAGAAAGTAATGAAAATCAGGCGAGAGGTCAAAGTTGCATCGTGCCTGAACCCAGAGTATCCACTTATTTTGGAACACAGCCCAGCAACAAGTGCTCCAACAATGTCCAGTTCCAGTATAAAACCAGCAGAACCTACTCATGCTGGAATTCATGGTGTACAAATAGTTAAAGATAGGGCCACAGTATTTCCAAATTCTGGCAAGATGAAGAGAAAGTGTTTTGAACTGGACAGTCGAACAAGTGCTCCCTGTGGTTCGAAAGCTGTGTTTGGCAAAACATCTCTCTTTGGCTCCGGTGAGGTTAATGATGACATTCTTGACACTGACTGGAACAAAGAAATAGCAAAGAAAGCCAAAGTGTGATATTATAGATAGCAGCACCTGTCTGAATTGAAGGGAAAAAAACAACATTACTTTTTTTTTACAATGTGCCGTAGATGGACACTAGATGGAAACCTTGATCCACTGTAAATCCTGACTGTTCAGTCTTGCTGTTTTACACAACCTGTGTTGCCAGGATTCTAACCCTGATTTCTGGTACAATCTTTGCTTGCCTGTTTAGTTTTTTCCCCTAATGTTGTACGTGTCTGTCTCTCCCAATGGATTTATTTACTTAATACTAATTCACAGATACTGTAATCTACCTTTTAAATCTTCTTGCAAATAGCTGATCACACAAAAGCTGGTTTGGGTTAAATAAGTAGTTAATTCAAGTATTAGCAGTTGCGAGAGTTAGATCTTTATTTCTCCGATAAATGCGCAACATAAAGCTTGGCTTGTATTTTATTTGTTTTCTTTTTTTACAGTTTAGACAAGCTGTAGTGAATTTGAATGCTGTGAGTGGGCCCTCACTGCAAAGCAATGTTGACAGTGCTGAGCCAATTGGATTTGGACAGTAATGTTACATCAAAAGACGTCGCCCACTCCTTTAAAATGGCAGTAATTAGGGCTTTCTTTTGCACACGGGAGATTATGGAGTGGGATTAAGAGTATATTGCTAAATTTAATGTGGAATATATAGTGAAATCTATTGTCAAACTGTGACACCCCCCCCCCCCCCCCAACACTGAACATGAATCACTTGTTTATACTGTATAAAGGTTTATTCTCTCTTCCTCTACTTGTTGGACTCTTATATCAAACTTCATACATTATCTCACAAAAGTGAGTACACCTCTTACATTTCTGCAGATATTTAGTTGTATCTTTCCGTGGGACAGCATTAAAGAATTGACACTTTGACACAACGAAAAGTAGTCAGTGTGAAGTTTATATTACAGTGTAAATTCATTGTTCCCTCAAAATAGCTCAAAATACAGCCTCTTGTGGCTACTCTTGCACAGCCATTAATGGCTAAACCTCTGGCAACAAAAGTGAGTACAACCCTAAGTGAAACTGTCCAATTGAGCAGTTTCCTTTCCCAGTTTCATGTAACTCGGGGTAGTGTTACAAAGTCTCAGGTGTGATTAGGGAGCAGGTGTGTTAAATTTGGTATTACAGCTCTCACACTCTCGCACATCACTAAAAGATTAAAATTGCACTTCATGGAGCTTAATTGTTTTGGGTCTTACATTACAGACACAATTTATTTTAAAAGAAATGGGGGAGAGGGGGAGGGGGGTTGTTGCAGCACTAGTGTGTTATCCTGACCTGTAAAACTAACATTTGAAATTGGGTATGAAAACAATGCAACCTTATGTATAATTTCTGCAAACTCATCGAAGATTGGGTCAATGTGTAGCCGAACTCATCTGACCTTTCACTTCACAGTAGGTTTTGAAAAAGACATGACTGGGACTGGGTGACAGGATATTTCTTCACTCCACTTGGTGTCACTTCACCGAAAGCTGTCCTATAGCAGCCCGTAAGTGATTAAAATAACAGCAAAAAAATGCTAAATGTCCAGGCCAACAAAATGGTGGGGGCTGCACTAACATTAAACTGATGTCAAGTAGGGGGCTGTAAATGGCCCCCGGGCCGTGAGTTTGAAACCCATGGTTTAGAGCAGGAGTGTCAAACTCATTTTAATTCAGGGGCCACGTTCATCCAAATTTGATCTTAAGTGGGCCCGGACCAGTATGTCTAATAAATATAATAAATAAAATTTACTTTATTTATTTAATTTATTTTCCCCCTTTTTTTTGGTGCAATGTAAATTTTGAAAATATTCCCATTTAGTAGTTTATCATAATTAATAATTATTACTGCAGAATAAGTTCTTTCTAAAAAAAAAAGTGCCTTTTTTTCATTTTTCTTTTAACATTAAATCTGAGTAACAGCCAAAATTCATTTAATGCGCTATCCAGTGGATAAAAATAGCAACAATTAATTTTAGTGAAAAACTGCAATTCATATTCTTTCCTCATGAGTCAAATTGGACCCATACAGTATGTTCGACACCCCCGGTTTAGAGATATTCAGTTAGGGTTAGATTTTTCTTTGCACGGTATATAATATGGCCTTATGGTTGGTAGTTTTTTGGGTTTTACACTGAGACTCTATTCCTCAGTACCTCAGATCTCCCTAATTAAGTGGCCGTCCCGTACGGATACAAATGACTCACATCTTGAAGTCACCAGGAAAGAATGAAAATAAAAATAATGGTGTACTGATGTAGTTTGTTTTGCTTATATGCTATAGTGATATATAATATATTGTTATATAATTACCTAATGCATTACATCATAAAACAAAAGTTTCATAACAGCCTAAAAACAGGTGCAGCGATCAAGTACAGTATTGCTCAACAACTTTGTAAATAAAGACATTGGAATGAGTGAGGTGAGTTTTAGTTGTTGCACATTCTTCCAGTCATTAGGGGCAAATTGAAAAGATTATCGACCAAATGTCGTGTTGACTTTTGGAATGAAGACCTTAATAAAACTGTTGGAACGGGAAGTGTGGGTGGTGGTATGCATGGTGAGCAGCGATAGAGTGGTGCCCTATGAGTGTTTTATAGATACAACGTTGACTAGTAGTTTGCTTGTTTTTTTTTCCCATGAGTGAAGACAGAGCCAAATAATCAGGGAGTACAGTTGAACAGTGACTAAAATTTGAATGATTTTTATTTTTTATTTTTTTACATTATCACTACTTGGATGAATCTTTTGCAGTCAATGTCTGTTTGAATTCTGGGGCCCGTGGATATGATCAATTTCTTCCATGCAGATTATTTGGTCTTTACGGCAGCCTGTTTCAATTATGTGTTTGTGAATCTTCGTGCCTACAATTTTTATTTGCGGGGTTGTTCCTTATCTGAATTCATACCAGCATCTTAACATTCTATCAGTTTGATCACATTGAGCTCAATGTGAGTATAGCTCGATACGCCTTTATTATGCAAATGTCAGTAGTTATATCAACAAGCGCCAGTGAGCAATTAACATTTGTACATGACCCTCCATCATGTTTGACACATGATGCTGTTTGCTTTGGATTACGATGTCGTTGCTTTCCTTTCTTCCCTGTGCCTTTTCCATCATTCTAATTCAAGTTGCCGTTGGTTGCACCTGCCCAAAGAAACTTCCCAGAACATTGGATGTTTTTTGGGGGTTTTCACAATGATATTTTCTGGCAATGTCTAGGCAGGTTTTCCTGTTATTAAATGTTACCCTGGTTTGCAGCTTGTTGTAATAAGCTGCCATTTTTATTGTCACACTCCTAACAAACATAACGTACACTAGTTTTAATTTTGTCAACAAAAACTAAACAAAAATAATTTTGTTAACGCACATTTTTCACCGGACTAAAACTAGACTAGACTAAAACCTTCATTAATAAACAATGGGACTGATAAATCAGTATGCATTTTTGTTTTTGTTTTTCATTTGTTAATTTTTCCTTTCGGACAATCATAGACAATTTACAACATTCAATTTTCACATACAATTATACCCGAAAAGAAAAAGGGCTGACGGGATCAAGCCGAAGCTTATTAATTCCCGTTCCCCGAATGCAATAGGACGCAGATAATCAAAGTGGTAATTTGTCACATATCTAGTTGTGTGGATTATCAAATTGTTGATTGATGCAAAAGTTCGTCTTCCCAATAGTCTACGTATGTTGATCAAAACGTTGATTTGTTCTCTTGTTGATCAGTTTGGTCCAGTAGCATTGGATAGCTAAGGATCTCGTCGACTAATGAAGACGAGACAAAAACGTACTTCACTTAACTCTTTGACTGCCAGACGTTTTCAGAAAAGGGATGCCGTGGGTGCCAGCTGATTTAAGCATTTTGACTGATCTTTTGACTGATCTTTCAAGGTCCACAGAAAATGATGTGTTTGGACTATGGAAACACACATACTACCAAATGAAAGATTGGACTCTCATCTTTCATCAGAAAAAAAAGTTTGTTTCTACCTTATTCCGTTTTTCAGTAATCAACAATAGAAAATGGTTAGTTTCACCTCTGTTTTGAAACAAACGTCTTTTAACGTCTTTGGCACTCCATAGGATTTTACTAAACGTTATTTAACGTTTTTGGCAGTCAAAGAGTTAATAAAAACTGGACTAAAATCTATGGACATTTTAGTTCACGAACAAAAACTAGACAAAAATTATCTGATTTTGTAAAACCCTACCTGCTAATCTGTCAGTCATGTGACACACACCCTTTCAAATCTACAGATAGCAAGTGCAACATGCACAAATACATGGGACAAACAGGAGGTGGATTCACAGTAAAAAAAACTAAAAGTAAAATATATATATATATATATATATATATATATATATTTTTTAATTTTTTTAGTAATTAAAAAAAGTAAAAGTAAATTATAGTTATAACGTAACATTAATCCAATGCCTGTAACGTTCCAACAAAAATTTTAATCCGACTGCTAACTAATGCTAGCTAATTTACTAGCTCATAGGGAGCCATAGTATAGCCACTTGTTGATAGACTATAACTGTCTGTGAATTAGTTTTTCATCAAAAAGATAAGGGAACATTTGATGTGAAATAGTTTTAGATCTGAAATGTTCAACATTATCTGCTAATAAAAAATGTACAGGGGTAAAATGATTGTCCTTGTCCTGACTAAAACTAGACTAAAACGTTGACAGTTTTTGTTGACTAAAACTAGACGAATAAAATTAGATTTTCTTGCACTAAAATAAAGACTAAAATGCTAGATTTATAGTCAACTAAAAATGGCCTAAATAAAAACAGGATGAGGTTAAATAACTACGATAAAAGCTAACAAATGTGAATTTAACTTGACTAAAACTGAGACTAAATTTAAAAATGGCGAATAGAATTATCACTAACGTACACTGAAATTTCCTTTTCTCATTTAAATCTAAGAAAATTAAAAAATCAGGAATTGTGCACTTTGCTTAAAAAAACTTTTAAAAAAAAGTACCAAGTTATTCATTTTGAATTTGCTATGCTCAAAGCAAGTCATGTTCCTAACAAGCACTCAACCAGCTATCATTTGTAAGTAATCTTTTTCAAAATGCCATCATTTACCATTTCGCAACAACAATCCTGAAGTGATGGCTCACCCCCAAAAAATTGGCTATGATTTCGTGTTTCTTGTCAGTTCTCTGCCAGGCCCAATTTTCTGCTGAGCTTAAAACTTAACAAACCGTTGTTGCAAATCACTTTCTTCCAGATGGAGATCAAAACTCATGTAGGCTACTCAATGTTGCGATGGAGTCACCCAAACTAGCGTCACAAGGTGTCTTTGCATGTGAATTCTTACTGTCTAAGAGCTGGAGAATCAATTGCACACATTTCTGACGAATATATGTGTGTGTGTGTGTGAACATTTGCGCTTTTGTTGTGCATGTGTGTTTTCATAGCAGGTATGAGGCTTCATACTGGACTGTGCTGTGACGCACCAAATTGTTGGAAAGAACATGCATTTTCCACTGGATTTAGAACTTTGGACATTTGTTTTATAGTTGTTGTTCTCCCCCACTACTTGATTCGTATTGAAGTCTAGCAGGACACCCTTACTGCTGACACTAGCAGATTTATTTTTCAGCCTAATGATTAAATGTGTTGTAGTCTGCCAAGAGGTATTAAACACTGACAAGTGCCAATGCATAAAATTTACTGCACCTTCAAACAATGTCTGATTAAGTGTAATTCAATAGGTATGC
>NC_135450.1:2724914-2854914 GCF_051991255.1 Vanacampus margaritifer
ATAAGATGAGGAACATCAATAAAACCTTTTTTGTACTCAAATCCCTTTTGAAAGTGTTTTTTGTGTGAAGTAAAACTAGACATACTGGAGCCCAAAGCACATGTTCACGTTTGTTCTGTAAATTCTTTTTGAACAATAATAATAACTAGACAAAGTACAATTTCTTGTTTTCTTTTTGGGAATGCTGAAAAGCTGAATGCTATTAGCTAAATGCTAAGATTTGAATGCATGTGCTTCTGAAGTAAATTGAAAGATAAATTATGTGAAAATTACAAGTTTTTAATTGTAGTTAAATGACTAATGAATAAAAAAGAAAACTTTTTTAATAATTTCAGAGAAATTAGAATCAATTTCCAATTATCGATTAATCCTTTTGAAAGTGTTTTTTGTGTGAAGTAAAACTAGACATACTGGAGCCCAAAGCTCATGTTCACATTTGTTCTGTAAATTCTGTTTGAACAACAATAATAACTAGAAAAAGTACAATTTCTGCAGAAATTGCATGGGAATGCTGAAAAGCTGAATGCTGAAAAGCTAAATGCTAAGATTTGAATTCATGTGCTTATGAAGTAAATTGAAAGATAAATTATGTGAAAATTACAAAATTTTAATTGTGTTAAATGACAAATGAATACAAAAGAAAAGTTGAAGTGCAATCTGTCTAAAGTGGGATTTAATCATTTCAGAGAAATTATAATCCATTTCCTGATATAAAAAGTCAATTGGTATTGAACCATCAAATGTACTATAATGTGGTCCAAACGGGGTTGTTGTGCACTTCATGATGGATTAACTTTTTAACGTGCATCTTACTTTCATTTTAATAAACCAAGTGCAACTGAATGTATAGTATGCTGACTAATGTACTGTAATGGGCTCTATTTTTGTGCCAAGTGCCTTGCGCGAGACACGGTCTAATCTTTGCAGGGGTGAGCTCAACCAAGTTTTGGTGCAGATGTGTCATCTTTAAAAAAAAGGGTGTTTGGCACCGTTGTAGGTGTAAACCAAGGTTATTTTAATTCAAGTAAACTAACAAAAAAACTAAAGCGAAATTTCGAAAAAACTATTTCGTTAACGAAATAAAACAAAAACGAAAATGCTTTTTAATAAAAAACGAAAACTAACTGAAACTACATTTTATGTTTACAAAACTAACTAAAACTACCTATAATTATAGCAAAAATGTCCTTCGTTTTGGTCTTTGGTACTATTATTAATTTAATACATGATGAGCCTTTGGGGCTGAGTTTAAATGTGATTTTAAGCATATTTATTTCGATATTAACCGGAATAAGGACGTTTGAAAGTGTGTCACACAGAAGTGACGTCATCTAGCAGCAGCCAATAGAAAAGCACTTTCAGATGACGCCACTCCTAGGCGACAATGTTGCGTGCTTGCCTTTTGTCTCTAATGGCTCAGCTCGCCTGCTTTCCATTTAACTCAGCCGAAATGCAACATTAAGTAGGAAATGTGTTACTTTTTTCATTTTACCATGGTGTTTACTAAATATTGCGCACAAGTAATACACTTTTTTAAAAATGAAAACGAATACTAAAACTAACTAAAACTAAGCACTTGTTAAATAACTAAAACTAATCAAAACTAACAGAATCACCCTGAAAACTAATCAAAACTAACTAAATTCAAAAAACAAAACTCAAAACGAAACAAACTAAAATGAAAATTCCCAAACTATAATAACCCTGGTGTATACACAGCCAAGTTGGCTGCCATTTGAAGTGGCTCCTCTCACTACCTTTAAATGTGGCGCGCAAGCGGCAACAGTCCTTGACCTGGCAGAAGAATTTGCTTGTGTCCTGCGGTGCACGTTTTTAAGGAACTGCAAGCAGACCTCCACAGACGGATGATATAAAACTGTATAGGGAGTTCACTACTGATGTATTCTTAATGATATCAGATTGGCTGTTCTGAAAAAAAAAAAACTTCAAATCAGCATGTATTTAGTCGGCACATGCAGAATTGGCCTACTGCGTTAACAAAATAGCAATAAAATAATATTGCTAAGTACTCTGTCATTTCCACAAATTGCTTTTTATGAATTGTATTACACGATACTGTAAACAACATAAACTACAAAATGAATGTAAATACTAAATTCTTACTATTAAACTTGTCACCATGTGACTTGAGTAAGGAATTCAGTCAAGTGGTAACAGCTGAGTGTATATGCAGGAGGATGTGTGTCTGTTCAAACACGCTGCTGTCAGATGGTCATGTTTTTCTTGAACTTTCTCTGGCTGCATGCTGACTCTCTGCCAATGACCTCTGGCCTCCTCCCAGTGGTTTGGATCTTGGGATTCACAGAGGGCTCAGGAAATACACTTGCTGGCCACATCATTAGGTACACCTGCACAACCCAAAAAACACAGACTTTAAAAAAAGGTGCTCTTACAAAAGGGAAATGCAGGTATGATCATTTACGCCCATACAGGCTGCACCTTGGTTATTAGGACACCTTTTTGTACATATTTTGCGGTTAAAGAGAACAACTTTTTTCTCTCTCTAAATGATCTCTTCATTTCAAACCCTACCACCACCAAATGTGAGCATACCAACAATTTTGCCAGGGAAAGACAAACACCTGCCAACTATGGAGGACCAAAACTGCCAAAATAAATATAGATAAATGACAAAAAGCGAAAATAAAAACAGATATTAAAATGTTATATATATATATATATATATTGTTTATTGTTCTATATATCTATTTTTCTTTTTATTTTAGTCATTCAATTATTTATTTATTTATTTATTTTATTATTATTTATTAACATGATGCAGTACAATGAGCAAATTAAACCACAAAAAAACATAATGTATTGTTAAGGCACAATTGTTTATACAATTGCTCACAATGCAGTTGTGCCAGTAGCAAAGTCTCACGCATTTAACTTAAACAATTTTAATTTGTACCACTTGTACTTACACAAAATGAGGAATCAGAGGTTGTTTATCATGTGATTACTGGAACTGCACATTCACGAAAACAGACTGGTAACAATGTATAAACACTTGATACCATTCATACTGAGCCCCAAACAAGATCCCAATGTGACATTCTTTGAGGCCTTTGCTGCTCTGATTTGAACACCTCAACACATATGATGACAATTAAAATGAAAGCTAAATTAAGGGGGTGATTAAATTCACTTTATATAAATAGAAACGTTGATTGTGTGAAACAGAGCTGTGATTCATTTAAATAGTCCTAGTTAAATTCTTTCCCCATTTATTGATGCAGGTTTAGCCACCATGCACGTGTTCTGCAAGCTTGGGAGTTAAGTGCCAAACCTGTAAATTTCCATTTGTTTGCATCAGAGAATGGAGCCTTTATACACCAAACAGAGCTGTTCACGGAAAAATACAATTTCAAGACTGATTGTTCCTGTCAGCTAAGGTATTAGTTTTGCTGTTTTTCGAATATGGGGGCTTGGAATAGGGATATCGGCCTTGTTTAAAGGTGAATTATCCATTATTTGCGAGGGTGCACTACTATTTGCCTGATAGTAATTTTCTAGTATGAGTTTTCCCTAAAGAGTATTTCTATATTAATTCAATCATTGTTAACAAATTCTACTCTCAACCTTTCTTCCTTATTCAATCACATGGGAATCAATAAAAAAATAATTCTGTGGAGTTAGATTTTTGTGCTGATTAAAACAAAAAAAAAATCAAAAATTGGCATGCTGATTTGAAACTTGCCATCATTTTTTTTTGTAGCACATCAACTTTTTCTCTCCACAACTTACCCTCCAGATCAGCAAAATTCCACTGATTAGCTGAAGTAAGACTGTAGTAGAAAGAGCTGATTACGATTGGACTCATCTACAGCTACATGGCAACTTGTTCACGCAGCCACAATTAAGACAGTGTGGACTGGGTTTTTTTCAGTTTTCAAAGCTTTTAACTTTTCCAGATAAGTATATACACAATATATTTATTTATTTTTTAAAAGGGACATTCAGTGATCCCTGGTGCCATCTCTTGGTCAAGGAATAGCATTAAAAGCACGCAGGAGCACACACACTACGGTGGCTCAGAGAGACCACATTTTATCTAACCCTAACCCTAAAACCAATTCTTATTTTGCGTGAGCAAACGAGCATCTTGGCGACTGAAAGACCGAGCAAGCTGGAATTAGCCGGAACATCTAACAAGAGCAGCTAGCGAGAGTTAGTCGGAGCCATAGGTTGGAGTGGCTAACAAGAGCGGCTAGCGGGATGAACAAGTAAAAAAAAAAGAGCTAGTATTAGCTTGCGAGAGCAAAGCAGAAAGTGACAAGCGATGGGCCCAAATCACGGGAGTTGGTGACGACCACCTGCAGGCCCCAGCTGCGGTCCGACACTCAATGCAATACTTCCCGGGCTAACTACATTATCAAAGTTGTCCTTTGGGTAGCCAAAGCAGGAATATGGCGGTGAAACCTGGCAGCTCTAGTAGGGTGAGACTATAGCCATGTAATATAATTAGTGGTTACTAGACCTACGATTTTATATATATATATATATATATATATATATTAGGGGTGTGCCCAAAAAATCGATTTTCATATTCGATTTTCTTATTTAGTACGATTCAAAATCGATTTTAAATGTCACAAAATCGATTTTATTTAAATTATTTTATACTGTCTTGCCTTTGTCTGTGTGTGCCTTTATTTGGACTACTGTTCATGTTGTACCCGGTTTGGCCACTGAGGGGCAGTGTGGTTCCACGCGGTCTAATACACTGTTAAGTTGTAGCCACATTAAAGAGTAGAAGGAAAAAGTCACGATCAAGTTATTCCAATAAAAGTTTTTTTTTCAGCATGGAGCCGTTCTTTTGAGTGATAAAAGTGCTGCGAGTAGGGCGCTAATTAGCATTAGCGAATCAGACTTGAGTAGATCATTTCAATTCCTTGCACATTTATAGATTGAAGCAAAAATCATTGTCAATCAAATGATTTTGAGGCAAAAATCGTTCTTAATCAAAAATCGATTCTGAATCAAATCACAGACCCAAAAATCGTAATCGAATCGAATCGTGAGACATTCAAAGATTCCCACCCCTAATAAATAATAATAATAATAAATCCGATGCATTATTATTATTATTCTAAGTTCATGGAGGAATGATAAGTTCACCACAAGATGGCGCTAGGGTTCACTGAATATGCGGGAATCCTATATCCACTGTAAGGAAAAAAAGAAAAAAAAGGCTGTTTAAGATAAGTCTTTGTTGATAATTCACCATGATGTGCTAAGTTCTTTGCATACACCAATGCATGGTCAATCAAATTACGCAACAAAGTTATAAGTTGTCCACAAATTATAAATATAAATTGTTCTGTATGAGTTCTGGCCACACAGGAGAATATTAGCGGCAGATAGCAGACTGATCTGGTGTGTTCTTCTACCTTTGTTTAGATTAAGGTTCCTCCATAGCCTTTTTTTAACTTGTAGTATGAGTGTTATATAATATTCTCTATATAGCAAATGTAATGTAATGCACTATTTGTGCTGCACATTAGTATGGCTTTATGGCTACTACTTTTTAGCACATTAAGTCAAGTTCATGTATTTAAATTTTACTTTTGGGTAGAATTCACCTGAAAGAGTCATCCACCTTTGAACATGTGAACATAGAGGGAAAAAAGAAATAAAGAAAAAAAAAACAATTGAAAACATATTATGCACTTAAGTTACAATACCATAATGGCTGAAAGATCTTTTACAGTGCAACAACTTGACGTGATTGAGGAAAATCTGAGGTCATTTTTTGATTCCACACCCAAAAATTAGCTGTCGGACCTAACTCAACAAAAATTGTGTTCCCTAATGTTATCAGGCACTATTGCTTTCATTGACTTTTGGAACAGCCATGTTGGTCTTTTTAGTAAAAGTGTACAATGCTGGGATTAATACCCTCCTAGTGATGTCACCACTGTTCTTTAGCCTATATGCAAAAACCTTTGGGGACTTCACTCAAAGAATCTTGCGCACCTGTCGAGAGGTATTTTTACACTCTTCCAGATGTTTCAGGAGGAAAGACGATCAAATGGGTCAGTGCTCCTCATAATAGTCCAGTGTTTTGTGCTTAGCCATTCTTAGCATATTTTCAGCCGTCTTTACCCTGTTGGGTGACCCTGAGACAAAACTTGGGCAGCATATTTTACTTGAGAATTCCTTGATATTCTTGAAATTTCATTGTACCTTAGATAGAATCAAAACACCAAGTCTTGGCTGATCAAACGGCAACAAACTTCAATGCAAGCAGAAAAGCGGGAATGACAACAGTGACCGCTTTTCCACATTAACCACGCCTACTGCAAATTTCAGACCAATCACACAATAGTTGTCCCATGTCACACGAGAAGCAAGTTCTGTCCAGATGACGTGTCGAGAACAAGCTGAGCAAAAAGAATGATGGCCTTTTTTTCTCACAGCCCCAGGAGAGAAAATTAATTTCTCTGTTCTTGAGGAGAAGGCTTAATGCCTGGGGGAGTTGTGCCATCGTGTGCGTGGATGTAGGCCTTAGCCGACAACATAGTTTAGATTGAATCCTCAGTACTATTTCTGGTTGCAGGTCTGCGCTTCAATGTTGCTTCACTTTTTTTCAAGCCTTCAACATGTGACAATCAAGTCCACACAGTAAAGGTTTTCTCCGGTCATTGTACGTAGTTCAACTGTCCAAACTTTTTCCTTTGGGAACTGCATGCAGAGAAATTGTGACGCAAGTGTCACTTTGACTCACTTTGTAGCGTCTTTATTAAACATGCTAAAACCAGGCAATCAAGCAATTAGTATTCAGACAAAAACTCCCCAGTTTCTTTGAGGTGGGGAGGGTGTAGTGGTGCAGCATGACATCATGCTTGTCCCCACGGACATTTAGTGTTAGCATATGACACAATTGTGATGGATACTGAAAAAACAACAACAGGCCGGCTTCGAGCACAGCCCAAACTCCAGCTCAGACTCAAAGAAAGCTGGAAAAGAAATAGTTTATTTGAGTGCACATACCAACATGCAAACCATGCACAAGCTTGACACAGAGGCTGCAGTTACGCTTTACAAAGCATCTTTAATGTGATATGTTCCCAAATCTGACCTTGACACAAGCAGCAGAAACTTGAGGAAAACATTTTTGCTTCTTAACTCTTTGACTGCCATGGACGTTAAAAGACGTCAAGTAAAAACCTACGGAGGGCCGCCAATGACGTTAAAAGACGTCATCCAATTTTTTAAATTTTTTTTTTGAAACGGGTGGAGGAAAGCCTTGGCCAGCTGCTGTGAAAGTTTCAAGCAGATCTAGTTAGCCTAATGACTATTTTTGGCCCCTAGATGGCAGCAATGACTCTCTTTTGACAAGATTGGGTAGGCGTCAGTAGAAGACGTGAGGCGGAGCTAGAGGGGACAATGGCTGGGGAAGGGAAGAAAACATGGTGACCGGTTGCAAGCAGCTCACGGTCGAGCAGTTTTTTTCAAAGACGAAAAGCATCGACCAACGCTAAAGAGCACATTGATGACGACGATGATCATCATCGATGATGATGATGGTGACTCCGAGGTTGGAAGCATTGACGCGGCAGTAGAAGACGTGAGGCGGAGCTAGATGGCTGAAAAAGCGAACAATGGCGACCGGTTGCAAAGCAGCTCACACTTGGGAATTTTTTTCAAAGACGAAAGGCATCGACCAACGCTAAAGAGCACATTGATGACGACGATGATCATCATCGATGATGATGATGGTGACTCCGAGGTTGACGCTGAAGTTGCAAGCGTTGACGCGGCGGCTATGACGACGTCATAAAGGTTCACCGGCTAGCGATGCTAACACCGGAAAACGCAGAGCACAACCGAGCACGCTCAGGCGGACGTTCAATCGGACGACGAAGAGTGCCCCGAGTCCAATGCATATTCATCGGAGGAGTGGGTACAGTCTGCTACTTGCTATTCCCCGGAAAAAAAGGCCGTCAAGAAAGTGTAACGTCTGCACGCGAAAGGAGCCATCGCAAGTGAAACTAATCTGTTGTGCAAATCCTGCTGCGTCTCCTTGCACGCATGGGAGCGTTACAAAAAGAAAAACTGTATTTGAAACATCCACATAATTGTAAATAGTACCACAGTTGCACACATTTGTAAATAGTTTGCGAAATTGTTTTATCAAATTGTTACACTGTTGAATGGAAATAAACGTATTTCGCAACCAAAAAACACTTTTTCATTGTTGGTGATAGCGTTTTACAGAAGTAAAGCACTATTTAGGTGTTTGTGGCATCATTCATGGACAAAAAGAAGTGTACAATTCACTACAGTGCATGAAATAACATCGTTTCACAAAAAGCTCTTTTTCTTTTTTGTTTCAAAACAGAGCATTTCGGTGAAACTAACCATTTTCTATTGTTGATTACTGAAGAACGGAATAAGGTAGAAACAAACTTCTTTTTTTTTCTGATGAAAGATGAGAGTTCAATCTTTCATTTGGTAGTATGTGTGTTTCCATAGTCCAAACACAACATTTTCTGTGGACCTTGAAAGATCAGTCAAAATGCTTAAATCGGCTGGCACTGGCGACGTCCCGTTTCTGAAAACGTCTGGCAGTCAAAGAGTTAAAGCCTTACAAAGAGAAATCTGGTTACTATTTATAAGTAGTAGTCAAGTGTGTCACACCCACTTTTTCAACACTCGCACCAAGGCTGTATTAAAAGTTATTTTTCTTGTATATGCTGAGGGCCGCAAGAAAATGGACAGTGGGATCACCGTATTTTGGACACCACTGGTCTAGACGTTTATATCTAACACAGTAAATCCTGTCGAGTAAATTTTATTCTAAACAGAGTCCATTTGGTCTCACACTAAACAGAGTAAAATTTACACTTGGAAGAGAGTAAAACATTCAGAGTATATTTTACTCAATTTTTAGAATTTTTAGTGTACACGAGAGAATTTGTCTATTTTTCACTCAGAAATTCTAAGTAAATTTTGCAAGGAGAGATTTTGACTAAATTTGAACCCTAAGTTACGCAAAGGGTTGAGGAACGGACTCACAACCTTCAGCACACTATCACCTAAAATATGCCACTCGAGAAACAGTACAGTGTGGATGGGCAGAATGCATTTTGTATATTTACTTGAGTTTTGAAATACTTTATTCTAGATTTCACCACATCTCTCTGTGATACACTCAAGTCAGGTGTAAAAAAATATAAATTCTGTCTTTTTTTGTTTCGATGATTTTTCAGGATTAGCGGACATCATAAAGGAGAAGCACTTAACTTAAAGGCTTTTTAAAGAATTTACTATTTTAAACAAACAATCTTTTCCCCGGGGTTTGCGTTTCCTTCAAGAAAGGATTTGTTCCCTCCGTGATAGTAATGAATGACTCCCACAGAAAAGCCCTGTGTTGAATAATTGTCTGTAAACACTCAGGGAATGTTAATTAAACCTTGCACACAACTGAGCAGATTCAGCGTGTAATGTTTAGTTCGTGGAATGGGGAAAGCTCTTGCCGTACAGGATCTGTTTTTGAATGCAAAACACTTTTAAAGGGAGTGAGTAACATTGGTTTTCTCTGTGTGTTGTGACATTTATTGAAAGACAGCAAAAGTTGTAAAAAAAAAAAAGAAAAGGGAAAAAAATATCACTGTGTGTTTCAAGCGTAAGTGGAACGTTGATGGGCACATTAGCATTCCACTTACCTTGACAAGGTTGCAGAAACACAACACAGAAAAAACTTGGATTGGATGGAATACTTTGGTGCTAATAGTGGTAACAGTCAGTGGCGTAGCAATGATACTGAGGGGCACCAAGCAAACAGGTTAGGTTCACGAACCATACTCTACATATTGTGTAATTTTAAGATTGCACGTCTGCATCTTAAATAAACAATCACTATTAATTGTGCTTCATTGAAGTGACTTGCTGAAACAAAGTAAAAAATAGTAATACAATAGTAAAGTGCACATCTACATTTCAATTTCATTACAAATAAATATTACATATAAATATACAGATCATTATAAATAAATATATCATTATTAATCTACACAAACCACAGTAATACAATAATAAAGTGCAAATTTATGTTTATTTACAGAACTAAATATATCCATGTTTAAAGCTAAAGAAACAAAAATATATATAATACAAAGATACATAAAATATAGTACAATTGCAACATGCAGCTGTCCCAAATTCTTTGCAAAAGTCAAAATTTTGAACCCAAAATAAAATACAGGAAGCTTGCCCATGGACAATTCAGAACATCCTGGCATTTCTAATGTTTCAGCAATGTAACGCCCCTTACATGGTAAAGTTCTCAGAAAATCATGCCTAAAAGTTGTTATGTGGTAGGATGTTTCCACCGTTACATGATGGAAACTAAATTATCATTCCATGTTTTTCCCATGGACCCTGAACATCAGAGAAAATGTGTAAAAGCAGTGAAAGAGTGGAACCGGATAGTTCAAATTGGAAGCTACCAAGACCGCAGTGGTTTGTATTTGATCACTTTCTAAGTGGTAAGAATCGTTTTTCAGTGCGATCAAATGTATTATTTTGTTCAAATCCTTGAAATTATTGATGTAAATGTCCCACTCTTTGTATAGAACATTAAACAAGTGTAGACTGGCTGACCAGGCTAACTCAACCCAAGACCAAACCACCACAGCTCTGTGCTAACAAACATGCTATATGCTAGCC
This sequence comes from Vanacampus margaritifer, assembly GCF_051991255.1. Taxonomy (NCBI): domain Eukaryota; kingdom Metazoa; phylum Chordata; class Actinopteri; order Syngnathiformes; family Syngnathidae; genus Vanacampus; species Vanacampus margaritifer. Next base: position 2,735,616 of record NC_135450.1, read on the forward strand.
TTTTCACATGATATAGCTTGCACGTCGCACATTTTAATGTTCAGTGCAACCGTTTTTGCATTATTATTCAGATGACCTAAGAACTAAATTGTATACATACACGGTTTGGATTCTTTCATTTTTTAAATAATGCAATAATGTACAAGTGTCTCTTGGCATTGTCATTCATCTGATGTTGTTGATGCTAAAGCAAATAGCCTACGTCAAATTTCTCTTAATATCACACTTTTGCTTCTGCAAGCAGATTGTTCTAGTAGTCAAACAGCATTTCATGACATTTTGAAATCAAACTCACGAAACATTGTACTGTGTAATAAAGTAAATTACATTTCTAAAACGACTATTTGACCTTCCTTATTTTTTATGGACATAGAGCGGTACCAAAATAAATACATATAAAATGAACTCAGAATGATTATGATTATGTTAATTGGTAAAGATGAATGGACACCAACAAATGAAGGACATTTTCATGATAATTCTAGCTAGCTTTTGCTAGTCTTATAAACCTAAGACAGAGTTTCAGTTAGTTTGTGTCTTTCAAAAGCATTTTAATTTTAATTTTATTTTTTTTAACGAAAATGTTTTTTCAATTTTAGATTTCGTTTTTTTGTGTCCATTAGTTTATGTCTATGTCAAAAGTCTATGTCAAAAACAGCGTTTTGCTGAGTTTAATTTACTAAATAATGCAATTTTCCCCCTGTTGCTTTACTTTTGTGCGCTATCTCAAAGTTTACTTCTATCTCATGCGCTGATTTACTAGCTAGCCAATTAGAGTGATCAATTGTCCATTGCCCAATGGCATTTTGCACAATGACACAAAAATATCTTAATTCTTCAATATTCAAAATATCACTTTTTTTTCTTCTTTTTTTCCACTTAGGTTTATTCTTGCTTGTATTGGGAGTGTGTTGGGCAAGATTGGCATACATGTGTGCATTTCATTTTACAAAAACATGTATGTGGTTGGTGTATAAACAATGACTTCTCAGTCATGTTGTTTGCTTGTTTTGGTTACTGATTTTCGATTTACATCGACTGTAAGAATAAAACATTCGTTACGAAAGACAGATTCTTTTAGAATTGCCTTTCAGATCAATTGTAAATTTATTCTTTAAATATTCCTTTAGTATCAGAGTATCAAGGGATCTAAAAATAAATAAAGTAAAATATATGTTCCCCTAGGTGCGTGGCTGGCCAGGGGTGGTCACGGCAACTTCTGGCCACCATATGGCTCCGCCCCTGGGCCCCTGTTTTACGGAATGAGGACAAAGTGCAGAAAATGGATAGATGCAAATTTCAACGATAACATACTGTACTGTAAAAACATTCTGCATACACATATCAACATCATGGGCCACTTTTATTGTGTATTAAAAGGTTAATGATAAAAAAAAGGGGTTTCATTCAAAAAGTAATAAAAAGGGGAAAACTATAAACTATAATATGTGTGGGTCTGTTTAAAAAAAAAAATCAAATCTGAACATACTGTACCTTCAAACATGGGATTAGGTAGGTTTAAGTATAAAAAAACTAAACATATAGCTGCTTATAATTTGCAGGATAAAAATCCAATAACTCAGTTTAAACGCTGTGTATTTCAATTTGATTGCCTGCATGGTTTTAGAGGTTTGTTTTTACGCTGGGAGCAATACTCCCCTCAGATTCCAAACAAAGTGTTTGGGCTCAGTTGTGGCCTTCAGAAATATTGCCTTTATAACAGCACTTTCATTTCCTGGGGCCGTCACGCAACAAAGGCCTCAGACAACTTCAATAAAACCAACAAAACTCCTGTAGATTTGAGTTAATGTGTTCTACCCCCTGAGAGAGGACACATACAAACATACACATACAAAAAATGCAGAAATTCATTATTTGAACCTGAGAGACAATAAGGCAGTTATACAAGGAGCTCATGACAGGAATAGCTCCAAAAAAGTATATACTAATTTACTCTTTTCACTTGATACTTTTTACCTTACCTTGTTGTCGCACTGTAAAAGAAGACTGACAAATTTTAATGTTACTATTCTAGAACCAGCAAACTATCTTAACATAAAAAGTTAAATTTTCCATACTTGTTTAGCCACCTCTGAGCGTTGGCAGTACAGCGGTAGTCGAATGTCCCTAAGGTACAATTCACACTTTCATGATCACATCAGACATATATATCAGTATATCAAACTCCTCATATATCATGAGAATTCATTTCAGTGAGCAGCAGAGGATTCACCTGTGTTTTTAAAGAGCAAGTCTTGCTTTTCTTTGGGGGAAAAAATAATATTGCACAGGGAAAGTGTTTTATTGTTTTAAATCTTGACAATAAACTAAGACACATTTTTGCACTTTGACAGTAAAAATCGAAAACGTGAGACGTGCGTTTTTTGTTTGGATTATTTTTTTTGTCATATGTACATACAGACTAGAAGCTGACATTTTTTTGAGAATCCTGCGGGTCCTAGAACCAACTTGATCTTTAATTACGGAAATAGGATGGGACAGGATAAAAAGTTCATGGGTTTCACACCAAGCTAGTGCAGTGTGAAAAGGGCTTTACCAAGCAGCTGGTGTTCACTTGCATTTTGTGTTATTTAACACACAGGTACTGGGTTAGGTGTGTAGAGAAATGGCCACAGAAGCTGGCTCTGTGGACATAAAATGGCACCTTTTTGGCGGGAAAGGAGCTCGAGATGGTGTGTGAGGTTGAGACGCTCCAATTAATTATAGTCAGGCTCCTCAAGAAACAGCTTGGGCTCTAGTGCCAGTCCTCCCAAGAGGGGTTGGACTATATTCCACTCTGGAGTAGCTCATGGTGAGGTGTGGGCATACGTATTGGACCCCAACTCTGTGCCTGTATGTTGGACTTTACCGCGGTCAGAGGTCAGAGTCTCTCCGCCTTAGGGTGGGGGAAACGAGTCCTGACTGTTTGTGCCTATGCACAAAACAGCAGTTCAGAGTACTCACTCTTTGTGGAGTCCTTGGAGAGGGTGCTGGAGTGTGCTCCTGCTGAGAGGAACGTCCAGAATTTGAGGGCTGTTCTCTTATTGGACTTCTGTGCTCATCACAGATTGTCCATAACCAACACCATATTCAGACATTGGCAAGAGTTTGATGATCAATTCTGTTTCAATTCTGCAGGTCTTGGACACTCAGGTGAAGGGAGCAGCGGAGCTATTTGATCCGATGTCAGAGAAGACCTGGCAAATGTTTGTGAGGGTCTTTTGGGAATATATGTCAGACTCCTCTTTTAACCTTTCATCCGCCCTACAATTACGTGCCTGTACTGTTAAACTGAGTGTTGTTGGTAACTTCCGGATTTTGTCGCGTCATGCGCTGGACGCCGGTAGTGACGTCGTTGTGATGTCACGGCAAAATACCGGGTTTTATAAAACAATAATTTTCTTTCCAGGTGAAACAATCTTATTTTTCTATAATTATTGATATCACTGTTGATTATTGGAATATAGTTTTGATGGATAAAACGGCTATTCTATAAATTAATTGGCCTAGGGGAACAGCCTGGGTGGTTAAAAGGGGCCATCATCGGTGTCTTGGGTAGTGTGAGTTGGTATCTAGTAGGGAGAGGTACACACGTTTTGCAAAGAACAATTTTGTGAATTTTGTGACTGTATTCGAATAAATTGGGAAATCACATTGGACTTTTCGGCCACGCTACACTTATTTGTCAGTACCAACCAGAACCCCGCGACAAAAAGGTTCCAAATTTAATGTATTTAGCTGTATTTTTTTCAGGTGCATGCTTTGAAAACACCTACATTGTTCCTAAAAATCTGCTGTAAGTTCTGCTTGTTTGTTATTTATTTTTTTATATTCATTTCACACTGCCCCCTTTAAAATGAATAAACAAGTTATTTAAATAGACATATTGCTCCAGCTTGTGATCGGATCGGTTATCAACAGCTCTGCTCCAAAAATATTTGTATTTCATTCTTTTGATTATGATCGGGTCTCTCGGGTTTTTTAACTTGCTGATTGGCCCCAAGAATATAATTATTTTTTGGTGGCGAAGGCTAAACTGCTACCGAACTCTAGTATCTTTTTAAATCATTGTTACGTACATTGTGTAGCCTCCCCCTATTTTATTTTATTACATGTGGCAAATGATTGTTTTTCTTTTATCTTCTTTGTTTAATTGGAGGGAACCGAGCAAAGTAAGAATTTCATCGCTCAATATTACCACTGTTTTTTTTTGTTTTTGTTTTTTTACTGTGCACATGATACATAAACATTTTGAATCTTGATTCATAAAGACTATGGCTCCTGTGTATTCTGCATATTTGTTCTTCTGTGTGTTTGAGCTGAGTTTAGCCAGACAAAGCTGTTGCTAAGCTGGATCTTTTGCTGCTGAAGCAATGCAGTGTTTGTCCTTATTTGTTTGGGTGCCACCTCTTGGCTGATACTTTGAACACTGGCACCCTGGTCATTCTTGGCTGGATGTTGCTTCAGTGGGTGTTCCTGAACTCAAATGCCATACTTGGTTTTCAACAGTAGCGTCTTGACTGGGTACTGCATTAACTGAACTTTTCTTCTACTTATGTACTTGAGTTTCAATAAATTAATTTAAAAAAAACCTGTCAAAAATATTTTTTTTTGACTTGTAAGGACAACTTAAGCATTCACTTATAAATGAGTCCGTGTCTGTGAGTGTGTTTGCGGAATTGCACAGCATAAAGCTAGTGAGGCTACAAATGAGGTTGGGAGGCCCTCTCAACAGACACTTGGCACCCATAGGACACAACATCATTTGGACAAAAACGTATTCATTGGCACGTATACCCACAATCTCTCTCTCTCTCTCTCTCTCTCTCTCTCTCTCTCTCTCTCTCTCTCTCTATCCAGCAGTTCCATAAAGCGAAAGCAGTGAGCACCAAGACATCCAACTGTATCTTATGTACAGGAAACCTGGCAGGCATGAGAAACCGCAAGACTCACGCCATCTTTCAGTTGAGCCTTTCGGGTTCTCATTCCTGACAGTCCTCAACCAGGGCCGGATTTCCTGTATATAAGCAATATGTCGGTAGAAATGCTCCCAAACATTTACAGATTCTGGAATTCGGTGCGCACAAAAGGCGGGCGTAACTATTAGGCGCATGGTCGATTTTTGAGAACATTTAAGACTTAGGACTTTAAGTGTGCCTTATTGTCGTGAAAATACGGTAGATTAATGGACTAGTCCCTTTAAATTGTGGGCCAGTTTCTTGGGGTAAAATGGAGGAAAATACAACTAAAAGACACTGCATCGGCCCCAAAAGACGCCGGCCCACAGGGCATCTGCCTTATATGTTAGATGGCCAGTCCAGCCCTAGAGACCATACTTCACAAGTGTCAAGTGTGAGATAAAGGATCCCAAAGCCGATAAGAGCAATCCCTGGAATTAATTAAACAAAGTAGCAAAACAAACTGCAATCAGGAAAAAAGGTAAAATACGGAACTAAATACAAACTAAGGACGCACAAGTAGACAGAGCCACTGCGGAAAGGAGTACTTACTAAAGGCGAGTTTGTTAGCAAACAAGCAAAGCAAATAACCTGACAACTCCATTCCGCAGACGTCAAGCATATAAAGCCCACTTATTGGAACGACCAGCAGGTACCCTGCAGCACACTCCGCCCACCACTTAGGAGCATTTAATGTTATATCAAACTTTGTTTACATGACTGCAATTATGTTTTAAAAAACAAGGGAAAACAAACTTTGCCTTCATGTGGTTCAACCAGCATCAGACAAAGATATATTTTGACCTCTTCACTTGATATTTCTGTTTTAGTCTATGGAGGACCAAAACTGACAAAATTAAAAATAAATAAATGAATAAATAAATAAATGACTGAAAAATTAATGAAATTAAAATAAAAACGGATAAAAAATATATAATTCAAACATTAAATACATATACACACAATAAATATAAATGGAAATAAAAACAACTATATATAGTTGTTTTTATTTCCATTTATATGTATTTTAAGTACAAATACATGCAAAAATAAAAATGGAGATTCAAAAAAATAAAAAATAAATCTAAAAATTTATGTTAAAATAAATACAAAAAATATATGCTGTACACGCTCTGTCAGGATGAAATGTTATTGGGTTGGACGTTGCAAACTGCCTTTTAATGGTCGAGTGAGCGGGTTGGCGAACAAGGAATTCTCAGCGGCTTGCATGGAGAGCTCCAGTAACGGATGACTATCTTGTCCACTGTCACCACGACTTATTGTCGAGCAACTCAAGTTGCAAGTTGTGGTGACAGTGGACAAGATAGTCGTCCATTGCTGGAGCTCTCCAAGCAAGCCGGCGAGACTTCCTTGTTCGCCGACCCGCTCACTCTAGGCAGTTTACAACAGCGAAGGCACAACCCAAACACGCTTAGGATCGCCCACTCATTTGAATAACATTTCGACCTGACAGAGGGTGTGCAGCATGAAATAAATAAATGTGAGAGCAGAGCATTTTTATTTATTGATTGATATTCAATTCTATTTATATATTTATTTTTGCATTTATTTCAACATTTATTTTCATTTATATATATATATACTGTATATATATATAGTTTTTATTTCCATTTATATATTTTTTGTATTAAATTTTTTTATAACCAATTTTATTTATTTGTATTTATTTGTATTTTATATCCATTTTTATTTTCACTTTTAGTCATTTATTTATTAATTTATTTATTTTTAATGTTGACAGTTTTAGTCCATAGTAGTCATGGTTTAACTATGTCCTGGGTTCCATTCCCATGGATTGCAATAGCGTTAAGGTTAAAAGGTCAACCAAATCGAAAGGCTGCTTTGAGTTCATTGTGTGCAGGGGCAGGCAAGATGCATGAGGCCCAGTGAATCTCCGAATCTCAGTTGGAGAAATAAGGTGGTTCTTGGTGGGCTGGTGTGCTGGCTGGTACAAAGTTCAATACCAGGCTGTACCAGGTCCTAGCCTAACCTAATTCCCAGCTTTAAATAGAGACATTAAGCTTACTTCACACCACAAATGCCCTGCATGCCCTCTCTCCTCCTCACCCATGATGAAAATTCACAGAATGTCAAATTCCCTGACTTGGCCTTTTTTTTTTTCTTCCTAGAGAGCGTTTCTGTTGGATATATAGTCATGAGATTTGCACAAAGTCTCTGGTGTCCGTGTAATGTGACAGTCAATGTCAAATGTAGTGACCATTAATCAGTCAACCATTTAGAAACATTTTTATTGTTCACTGGTCATCAATGCACGGAAATTTGCAACCTTGATTTAAAATATAATATATCTGGCTTGTTTTCAGTTAATTTGTAGCAAGACGGGTCTATTTTAATCCAAGTACTGATTCTGATCAGGCAATAACTGCTGCAGCAGGAGCTAAACAATGATAATCACATTTATGACTTTAATGAGTGCAGGTACATTTTAGTGCAAGTAAATCGATGTTTGAGTGATGTTCAAACAAGACTATTTCAGTCAATATTTATTGTGTATTGTGTACTTTCTGTCTCACTCAAGTATAAGACGATGTAAAATTTGTTTGAACTTTTCCAGGAAATATACTGCATCTCTACGGTGTACTTACATTTGGAGCAGCAGGTGTGTTTTGCACTTGTCCGCATGTTCCCAGGAAATAGCATTGGTATAAACTCATAGGATAGTTTTGATGTGTTGTTGTAAATATTTCCCCACTGAGATTCGCCATAAATACGGTCAAGATGGTGCCGCAATGAGTTTCAGCAGATATGAAAATAACACCAGATTTGTTTCATTAGTATATTCAGTAAAACTATTTATATATTTATCATGTGGTTTTTGATCGGGGGGGAAAAAATGAAGCTAGGTTTGGGTTTCACCTGTGTTTGGAGATTGTGAAAAAAGGTTTAACTGAATGGCCTTGAATAAAATCACGGTTCAATGTCCTGACGGCAAACTCTTTCAGCTTCACATTTTCATACATCTGTTAATGCTTCTTTTGCCTTGTTTTTTTGTCCAAAAAGAAAAAAACAACAATACCTGTTTCTGATTTTCAGGCAATGTGAGCGTGTGCACTGCAGTGAATGGTCGAATAAAAAAAGAAACAGGTAATGTCGGACCAATCTACTACTGTAATTAATCCCTGAATCAATTTTATTACATCCGGCAGTTTTATGATGCAGTCCTCCAGTATTTGGAAAGAAAGCTAAGTAAAGTAACTCTTGTCCGATTTAGTGTTTGAAAATGACTGGAGATTAAGTTGAAGGCCAATTCACACTACTCGGGCCAGATGCAAATGGTTTCAAACATCCATCCATCCATCCATTTTCTTGACCGCTTTTCCTCACAAGGGTCGCGGGGGTGCTGGAGCCTATCCCAGCTGGCTTCGGGCAGTAGGCAGGGTACACCCTGAACTGGTTGCCAGCCAATTCACAACAATTTCAAACAACTGGTGAAAAAACAAAACAAAACACTGAGTACCTCTGGATAGCAGATGCTTGGATGTTAAATCTGACGTGTCATCAAGAGCGAGGCTTGATCAATGGCTTTATAGTAAAGACTGATAAGTAACTCAATTTGTCTGCCTTCCAAGGAGAGGAAGCGTTTTGGATATCTTCTTTTGTTGTAGTGCTTTTCAATTAACAGTGCATGTTAATGAACATCACATGTGACACATGCATGTAAACACACAACATCGGTTTATAGCCATAGGCTAATTTCCATCTGTTGTCCCCAGGCAGATTACAGAACAAAACATCAAGGAGAAAACACATATTGATAAAAACACAATTAAATGTCCAAGTAATGATAACATAACTGATTTGCTTTTAGCCATGTTTTGAGTTCGGTCTTGAAGGTACTGAAAGTGGGGCATTCTCTGATGTTGAGCAGTACAGTGTTCCATGTCTTACAGCCTCTGACTAACAGAGCCGACTGTCCAAAAGTGGTTGGTCTGTAAGGCACATCACAGTCTCCTCTGACCACAGACCTGGTGGGTCTACTCGTTGTCCATTTCAGATTTACAAATTCATTTAGTAGTAGTGGTGCCAGTCAATGGAGTATTTTATATATTGCACACGCAAATTTAAAACATTTTAAATACTTAAAACTCATAAGATTGTATGCCTCAATGATACGATAGTGATGGTATGAAATGCATTTTCTTGCTAATATTTTTATTGCTCTTTTATATAATGATTCTATTTGTTTGAGTGTGGTTTCATTTGTGAGAGAACACCTTGTAAAACAGTAAAATACCATAGCATGTAAAACCATCCTTGCTGCCTCAAGTGTCATCGATGATGTATATCTATATATCTGAAATTATAAAGGTTGAATCTGATTGTTTTAGAATTTTTTTAACGTGATTTTAGAAAGTGAGAGCGTAATCAAGGACCACTCCAAAGTTCTTGAAATCTTGTACCAAGTGAAGAGAGGACACGCCATCTTCAAGCAGATCTAGCATCAAAGGGACGGGATGAGACACCGACCTGATCTTCAAATCAATGTTGACACAACCACAGCAATGGAGGCAGAAACAGCCCTTCTGGCCCTTTGATCAAATAAAACATTTCAGTTGCACAATCTTGCTACATGCTATTTTCTCTGAATTGTACTTTTTTACTAACTCAAACTCAAAATTGGAAGATATCTAGGATGCATAATTTCTTCGTATTGCGGGCAAAGGTAACTGTAGTGAAATTCTCTCAGAACAGAAACCCATGCATCACGGATCCTCATTTGCTGGACTTGACCGCCGCTTTGATGCAGGTTTGATGCCATACCATGTGCCACTGTCTGAAGATGGATCAATAGGTAGCTTTTGATTGACTGCATGCTGGCATCTATGCAAACATAATGGATGGGTCAGCATATTCATACAAAAAAATATATAATAAATTCCTAGCTGGGTCATAATCAAAACACAGTCATCGTATTATACTAAATAGGTTCATAGCTTTGTCTTGTTAGCAAGAAAAAAAAAGTTTTTAACATCAGAAATACTGGCAAGTAATGCTGATAGACAAAGATAGCACCGACATGGTTCATAAAGGTTTCCATTTGTGTTATTTTTTCATTTGGCTTTGCTATTAAATTGAAGCCTTAATGTGTATGTTTACAGTTGGTAAGAAAGATCATTTGAATTTCACTACAAAACTGGTTTTGGCAGGATTTTAACTTGGAATACAAAAATAATTGTAAATAAATAAAAATTACAGATACATAATCATCAACTAACATCTTATTAAAGGGTGCCGAGTTCAATTATATCTCAGTTCAAGTAGCTAGTAGTTTTTGAAGACATACGTTTTTGAAGTGCAGGGGCTGCCTCAACTATGACAACACAATGGCCCAGGTAAAAGGAAATAGACCTACTGTACATTCCAGACAGAAAGTAGTAGCCCAAAGGTTGGCTTCACATCTTCAAATGAAAATTGTGACTTCAATGTGTTTCGTTTTCGTGAAAATTAGCGACCAACATGACATTAGCAGCTATTTAGACCGCACCGAAGTGCCAGCTATGATCATACAAAAATCTTATCTTTCTACTAAAACTGCATTCTTTCCGCCCACTTTGAGGTCTTTTGCATGTCAACCACCGTTTAAGCTGTTCCAAAGTGTGTTTGTCGATTGAACCATATTGAAATTTCACATCTGGGACGTCGTTCTCTTCCAAAATGATGTGTACGCGTGTGTTGCTACTCTGTTAGTTGTCCGACTTCCCGGACCTTATGCATATTAATGAGAAAACGTGACATCATTTGAGATCAACCCTATTACTGAGATATGATTTAATCCAGTTAATGGCTTTTTTCTCAAAAATTTAAATGTGTTAGTTTGGATAGTAGGATTTTGTGGTCAACTGTGTCAAAAGCTTTCTTTAGGTCCAAAAATACTGCTCTAACACAGCCAGCCTTGTCCAAGAAGCCTTTAGTCTTTCCAAAAACATACTGTGAGCTTGGGAGGCACGGTGGCTGAATGGTTAGCACATCCGCCTCCCAGTGCAGAGGACGTGAGATCGAGTCTGGGCTTCGGCCTTCTTGGGTGGAGTTTGCATGTTCTCCCCATGCTCGCGTGAGTTTTCTCCGGGTGCTCCGGTTTCCTCCCACATTCCAAACATATGCATGTCAGGTTAATTGAACACTCTAAATTGTCCCTAGGTGTGATTGTGAGTGTGGATGGTTGTTTGTCTCTCTGTGCCCTGGATTGGCTGGCAACCAGTTCAGCGTGTACCCCACCTACTACCTGAAGCCAGCTGGGATAGGCTCCAGCGCCCCCCGCAACCCTTGTGAGGACTAAGCGGTTAAGAAAATGGATGGATGGATACTGTGAGCTCCCTCTGTCGAGTGATGGGTGCGAAATCCAAACTGCATAGGATGCAAATGATTCTGACTCATACTAAGATGTTCCGTCAACAATCTCACAACTACAGGCAAGATGTTAATTGGTCTATAGTTATGTTTGTCTGTATGGTCCCTGGTTTTGAAAATTGGCCAAACCATAACCACATTCCAAGTAACAGGGACCACTTTTGATTGCTTTTAGTACGTCAAAGGTCACCAACCTTTTAGAACCTTGAGACCTACTTCTTGGGTACAGATTAATGCGAAGGCCTACCAGTTTTATACACACTTGTGAAATAACAATTTTGCTTAAATTACCATTACATGCAATTATTAATAATCAATGTTACTCATTTATGTGATGACACTGATCATGTTGATGATTTCTCACAAAAATTACATAAATATCAAATGCAACACTATGTTTCTATAAATCTCTGCCAGTGTTTACATTTTCAAATGATAACTTGTACAACATTCAACATTAGAACATCACAATGTCTGATGACTGGTGAATTATTTATCAGGCCAGTGGGCTATTTATGTGGTCCCTGAGGGCTAGGTACCACATAGGTGGCCCCTGGTGTACATTTTTACAGTCTTTAAATTTTTTGAACTATATCTACAACACAAAGCTTTGGGGTCTGATCTGTCACAAATGGTTACAATAAATCGACTTGGGTAGCTTACTGTAATAAACTCACAGTAACTAGGGACCAAGCAGGTCAACGTGAAGACAAGCAACACAAAAAAATGGAACCTTCAGAGGCTTCAGTGATTCCCTTTCCAGTACTGTTTACAGTATGCCACACACATCACGTCATTTATTTTTAAATTGTTCAATTTGCTTTTTTCTTGTCTTGTGTAATTTGATGCTGTAGTGGTCCAATTAGTGTGGAAATTAGAAACAAGCTGCCACCAATGCAATTGGCCTATTTTTCATGTGGCAATGTCACATGGTTTCTTAAAGTAGACTGTCTAAGTGTGTTTCTGGTTCTGTGTCTAGTTCAGCATTGTGAGATAAGATGGCTTGCATGGTTAACTGCTATGGTAAACTTCAGTTGTTTCTTTTTCCTATAAGGAACTTGTGAACAACCGAAATGTGAGTGCAAAAGTAAAAAAATTCCATTCACGGGCTCCCAAATTTAAAGTGCCAATATTCAAAATGGGATGTAGGTTAGTTCTTACTAGTTTTCTTCATTGCCCTTTCTTGTGTTTCTTTATTGCTTTCTTTGGTTTTGGATTTTATTAAATAGTGTTTTTATTTTATTTTATTATTATTATCCCGCTGCACTAGACCTTTTGATTTTAAATAAATGTATATTTTGAGATTCTCTTGAACTCTTTCCTTCTGTTTTACCTGTACACCAACATGACGAAAACCCTGTCTTAAAAGGCAGAAGTGAACGCCGGAGACGGATGACGACTGAGCCATGCCTATTCCTTATTAATTGTACTTTTACCTTTACTGCTGGATATAATAATTGTGTGGGTTTAATCAACATTGGGGGGCGGCACGGTGGCTGACTGGTTAGCACGTCCGCCTCCCAGTGCAGAGGACGTGAAATCGAGTCTGGGCTTCGGCCTTCCTGGGTGGAGTTTGCATGTTCTCCCCGTGCTTGCGTGGGTTTTCTCCCGGTGCTCCGGTTTCCTCCCACATTTCATAGACATGCATGGCAGGCTAATTAAACACTAGGTGTGGTTGTGAGAGTGGATGTTTGTTAGTCTCTCTGTGCCCTGCGATTGGCTGGCGAACAGTTTAGGGTGTACCCTACCTACTGCCCGAAGCCAGCTGGGTTAGGCTCCAGCGCCCCCCGCGACCCTTGTGAGGACAAGTGGTTAAGAAAATGGATGGATAATCAACATTGGATTGCAGTACAAATTGAACTAAAGATTTTTTAACAACCAATCATGGCTCACCTATTTTTTGAGTTTGGTCTTGTGATGTTCGCAAGCTGAGGCGTGATTGGTCATTACCTGAGGAACTGTGATGTCATTTTCAGTTGACAGCAAATTGGATGGATACAAATTTATGGATTTTGCTGCTTAACTCATATTCCACAAACACAATATTAATCAGATACCGGTAGTGGGGCCACATAGAAAACTGTATATTGGTAAAAAAAATAAACAAAAAAAGGTCTTGACTTTCACCTTAAAGAGCTTCATATGGTAGGGTCAACTCAATCAAGATGACCAATTTCTTTATCTTTTTCAATGTCTCCCCATTTTCTTCACTCAAGCCTTTTTTTTAGGAAGAAAGATTGCCTCATATTGTCTTTCATTTGGGATAGGAAACCTCCTAGGATTCGGAGATAATTTCTTCAAAGACCTAAGGCAGCGGGCGGTCTTGGCCTACCGAATTTCAGATTTTACTACTGGGCGGCAAACCTTAGAATTATTCAGTATTGGCTACAAAATACGCATAGGATTTCATTCCCAGTGTGGTTGGGAATGGAGGCAGCTTCCTCTGCACTAGTGTCACTATCTTCCCTCTTTCATTCCCCTATCTCAAGTCCTTTCGCATCCTTTACACAAAATTCTTGTGTCCAAGTGACGCTTAAGATCTGGAACCAATTTGCTTTGGTTTTCAGGTGATTTCCTTTTCTGCACCAATTGCTTCGAACCCTGCCTTTCAACCATCCATGGTCGATAACACTTTTTCTCTCTGGTCTAACAGGGGTTTGTAGACTTAGTGATCTCTACATAGATAATACTTTTGCGACTTTTGAGGAGCTTGTTGACAAATTTGATATACCTCGTAATAATTTCTTTAGATTCCTGCAGGTCCGCAGTTTTACCCGTAGTTTGAGCACTTCTTTCCCCACTCTGCCTGATGAGATGGAATTGGACACTTTTCTAGTTCCTCTTCCTTCTCTTAGAGGTAGCTTATCAATTATCTATCGTCAGATACTTCTCTGACCAGCATTAAATTGCAGTGGGAGCAGGAATTGGGCGAGGATATACCGGATACGCTCTGGGGGTCTGCACTTAAACGAGTACATGCCTCCTTGATATGTGCATGCCACGCTCTTATTCAGTGCAAATTTGTCCACAGGGCTCATTGGACTATATACAGGTTGTCCAAAATATATGAAAATGTTAACTCAAACTGTGTGCGGTGTAATCAATCCCCAGCTAATCACACTCACATGTTCTGGTCTTGCCCGTCTTTGTATAGTTTTTGGGTGGAAATTTTCCATACAATTTCAAAAGTGTGTGGCTCACTGGTCAAATCAGATCCTTTTGTCGCATTATTTGGAACATCTCTAGCAGCACTAAAATTATCCCAAATTAATCAAGATATGATTGCTTTTGTTACTTTACTGGCAAGACGATTGATTCTACTTAGATTGAAACCATTAGCTCCTCCATCTCATGCTTTATGGGTTAAATCGGTCCTGCACAGTTTACATTTGGAGAATATCCGATACACGCTTAGGGACACTGTGAATGTATTCAACCCTAGATGGACACATTTTCTTTCTTATGTTAGAAAATTGAATTTCCATGATACCCCTGACTAATTGGCTTGCTTTGTGCAGTTACATGATGGCCGTTTCCCCCACCGGACTGGACTATGTTTCTGTTATTTGAGTATATGCAGTTCTTTTTATCTGTACATAAGTCATTTTTTTCTTTCTTTTAATTAATTTACAGTTGAGTCAAGCTGTCAGGCGTTGCCCACTATGGGGGGCCTATTCACTATTTTACTATTGGATATACACTTGTCGAGGTACTATTTTGTTTTGTTTTTTGTGTGTGTGCATGTTGCTAGGGATCTGTTTTCCTTTTTCTATTGTCACTTAGGATGCCGCATTGAGATTGTCTACAAACTATGAGTGCTATGTTTATGTATCCTATGTGAAAAGTTCAATAAACAAAAAAAAGAAGAGCTTCACATGCCCAGGGCCTAGTACTTACCATGTGTGTGAACGTGTCAACATGCACATGAGATGTCGTTCAAATATCAACGGTAAGTTTTGGTTAAAAGTTGACAACACAGATGGAGGTAATGTGAACATGTATGAATGACGGCAACATGTTTATGTTCTATAGCTCTTAACTCATTCAAACCCCAAAACGTATAATACGTTTTTTAATACTTTGTCCTTCACTCCCAAAAACGTATTTATGTTTTTAATGTGTTTTTTTTTAATGCTAGAGCATACAGAAGACTTTGGTGAAGCTTTTGACCTGAAGAGGTCACTTAAAGCAATGGTAGTTTTTACAAAAAAAATGACCAACAGGTGGCAGCAGAGTATAAGAGATCAGCCAGGGCCATGTCGCAACAGGCTCTTTTTTGCCATTGTGAATTTTTTTTGTGAATAATGATGAAACTTAGCTATATTCTAATGTTAATTGCTAAAAAATTGGAAACAGACACAAATATCCTTTTTTTGTGTCACGGTGTGGTCACGGAGCGGCGTGGTGTCTGTCGACGTGTGGCGTAGAGGACCCAAAATGCAGGGAGGCAGGAGAACCACGGCAGGAGTGCGGGTTAGACTGTTGTATTTTATTGTAAAACTCAAAATCAAAACGACAGAACAAACTCCGGGGGTGACCGTGACAATCGGCAATGATCCCACAAAGGGACTGATCACCACCCGGGAATTAAATGCACCCACACAAATTAGGGGATTAGTCACACCTGGGGCCAGGCACAAGTGGCTGAGGGCCCGGATTGGTCAGCCTGCGGAAGGGCAGGCATCCACTCAGGACCAATCGGGACCCTCAACCAAAGCCAGCTCTACCCAGACATGACAGTACCCCCCCCTTAAGGGACGGATCCCAGACGTCCTAAACAAAGTCACCGTCTGTAGTGGGACCCAGATCAAGGCTCCGGCGTAGAGTCCAGGGACTGCAGCGGCACAGGCGATGATGCCAGGGGCTGCAGCGGCACAGGCGAATGATGCCAGGGGCTGCAGCGGCACAGGCGAATGATGCCAGGGGCTGCAGCGGCACAGGCGATGATGCCAGAGGCTGCAGCGGCTCAGGCGATGATGCCAGGGGCTGCAGAGGCTCAGGCGATGATGCCAGGGGCTGCAGCGCAGGACGTACGCCACCGGAACTGGAAGCGGGCGCTGTACGGGGGCCGCCAGAACTGGCAACGGGCGCTCAACCAGCGCCGCTGGAAACTGGAAGCGGGCGCTGCATGCGCACCGCCAAAACAGGAACGGTATCTGCCTCTTGATCCGCTGGGTCCGTTTATGGTGGGATCATTCTGTCACGGTGTGGTCACGGAGCGGCGTGGTGTCTGTCGACGTGTTGCGTAGAGGACCCAAAATGCAGGGAGGCAGGAGTGCGGGTTAGACTGTTGTATTTTATTGTAAAACTCAAAATCAAAACGACAGCCCAAACTCCGGGGGTGACCATGACAATCGGCAATGATCCCACAAGGGACTGATCACCACCCGGGAATTAAATGCACCCACACAAATTAGGGGATTAGTCACACCTGGGGCCAGGCACAAGTGGCTGAGGGCCCGGATTGGTCAGCCTGCGGAAGGGCAGGCATCCACTCAGGACCAATCTGGACCCTCAACCAAAGCCAGCGCTACCCAGACATGACATTTTGGGGGGGATAAAGATAAATAGAATATAATTTTATTTGTCATTGTGTACACAATGAAACTTATTTCAGCAGTATCCCTGGCTTCAGCCAGCACTACATCATAAAAACATAAACCATCAACGACATACCTATACACAACAAATAATAAAATAAGCCCTAATGCCAAAATGAAGTCCATTTTTAAAAGTGGTCATGCGTAAGTGCATTTACGAAGGTTTTACACATTTAATAGCTTGTGGATAAAAACTATGCAGTAGTCTATTGGTGCGTGCGCCCAATGTCCTGTATCTCCACCCAGAAGGGAGGGAGGGAGTTAAACAATTTGTGACCAGGGTGTAAGGGGTCTTTGAAGATAGTGCTGGCTTTCCTGTTGAGCCTGCCATCATAGATCTAAGCCAGAAGGGTCAATGTAATCCCTATCACCCTGATGAAAGAAGAGACTCTGAGCTTCCTTTTAGTAGGTTTAATGTTTTTATAGCAATAGAACACAATATTCTGTGGACCTTGCAAAATCTGTCAAAATCCGATAAAACAGCTTGCTTCTGTCATGATCTGAGCTGTCAGGCTGCGCTCAGATGTTTGTTTTTGTGTTGCAGCCAGTTGACCACGAGGGGCGCCAACGTGACTCACGCAGCTATGTTCATTCATGTAATGAGTCAGTGTATTCAAGAGGCAGTTCAACCAGCTACCGGTTGTCGGGCAATTCACTTGCCAGCCACCAATGCCCAAGCCTAGTCTCGACTGTTTCTCGACCTCGATTCTCGTCTTGCCTTGTACTACGATTTTGCCTTGCTTTTCTAAATTTTCTAGCATAGTGATTTTTGTATTCTGCCTCTTGCCTTTTTGTGTAAGCACGTTAAGTTATTCTCCTTGCCATTTTGGGCCCAGTCACTGCCCCCACATCGTCTTTACGATTGTGCTATTGACTTGGTCCCTAATGCACCACTACCCATCTGCAAGCTTTATCAAGTGTCACAGACTGAGCAGGAAGCGCTCCATGAGTATATTTTGAAATCGCTACCTCCCGGACTAATTTGCCCCTTTTCCTCCCCAGAAGGAGACAAATTGTTCTTCATTGATAAGAAAGTCAAGAATTTGCGTACCTGTGTGGATTACCGCGGTTTGAATGAAATAACCATTAAGAATAAAAAAAAAACCTTCCGCTGCTTGATTCCGCCTTTGCCCCGCTCCAGTCAGCTTCGATATTTACTAAGTTGGATTTGCGCCTCGTCTATCACCTAGTTAGGATAAGGGAGGGCGACGAGTGGAAAACCGCATTTAAGACACCCCTAGGCCACTTTGAGTACCTGGTTATGCCTTTTGGACTTACTAACGCTCCGGCGGTGTTCCAAAGATTTATTAATGATGTCCCGAGGGACATGATTAATCACTTTTGTTTCATCAAGACGATATTCAGATTTTCTCGAAGAATTTGGAGGAACACCGCCGCCATGTTCATATGGTTCTGGAGCGCCTATAGAAGAACGGCCTTTATGTCAAAGCTGACAAATGTAACTTTCATGGTAGTTCCGTACAATTCCTAGGCTTTATTGTGGAGCAGGGCCAACTCCGGGCTAACCCAGCTAATTTACAGACAGTTGCAGACTGGCCGACTCCCGCAATTAGGAAACAGCTGCAGAGAATTTTGGGCTTTGCCAACTTTTACCGGCGCTTTATTCGCAATTACAGTCAGAGGGCGGGAGCTCTGACCCAACTTACGCCAAATAAAGTAGCCTTTAAGTGGACTCCTGATGCAGATGCAGCATTTAGAAAACTAAAGTATCTGTTTACTCATGCCCCTGTTCTACGCCACCCTGACCCTGCTTTCCCCTTTGTTGTTGAGGTGGACGCATCGGACTCCGGAGTGGGGGTCGTCTTGTCTAAGCGTCTCCCCGCCGACCAGAAGCTTCACCCCTGTGCTTACCTCTCGCGCCGTCTCAGCCCGGCCGAAGCAAATAATGATGTTGGTATGGTTGGTAGTTTTAGGAGTGGAGGCACTGGCTTGAGGGCGCCAGGGAACCCTTCACAGTGTACACCGACCACAAAAACCTGGCCTACATCCGCACAGCAAAGAGACTCAACTCACGGCAGGCTCGCTGGGCTCTGATCCTTTGCACGCTACAATTTCATGTTGACCTACCAAAGCGGCTCTGCCAACAGCAAGCCTGATGCCCCGTCTCGACTCCACGATGTCGCAGAGGACGTTGTCGCCGACGAGACCATCATTCCCAGCGACAGGGTGGTGGGCGCGCTGAGGTGGGAGTTGGAGAAGAGGATTTAGGAGGCACAGACCCAAGCTCCAGTTCCATTCCAATTGTCCAAATGGGAGACCGTCTGTTCCTGGGCCCCTGCAATCTGAGGTCCTGCAATGGGGTCCCGCCTCACGGATCGCCTGCCACCCGGGGTTGAGACGCACCGAGGCCCTTCTGGCACAGAGATTTTGGTGGCCTGGGAAGCACAAGGACGCGTCCGAGTTTGTCAAAACCTGCATTGTGTGCACCAGCAGTAAGGCCTCTCATAGGCCACTAGCTGGACTGCTGCGGCCCATGCCTGTCCCATCTCTGCCTTGGTCCCATGTCTCTCTGGACTTTGTCACGGGCTTGCCAGCTTCCCGAGGAAACACGGTCGTTCTGACCATAGTGGACCGGTTCACAAAGATGGCCTACTTCATTGCCTTGCCTAAATTGCCGTTGGCCTTGGGGACCGCCAACCTGCTCATCCGTCATGTCTTCCAGCTCCATGGCATCCTCCAGGACATCGTTTCTGACCGCGGGCCTCAGTTCATATCCAAGGTCTGGAAGTTTGTTTTTAAAGGTATTAATTGAAAATGGAAAATAATGAAGTGACAAAATATAAACTTGTTATTGCTAAAAATGGCTCAATGAGTCAAATCCCTTTAAGTAACTATGTAGCGTTCAAATGAACTATAACTGATTTAATGAGCTATTCGTAGTTTCATGTGTACTTCCACTTGCATGGCTTAATCTTTGAGGCAAGCATATAATGGCTTTCCATCAATTTCTTTCAGCAGTGTTGTGCATTGGTTGGATGGATGAGTTTGGGGAATACAGGTCCAGAAAGTAAAAACCCTGAGCCACAGGTGGAGACCTAGCTAGTTTACCTACCAGTTGAGTAGAAGCACCTGTGGCTAAAGCCAAACTGTTTCAGGGTTTTTACTTTCTGGACCTGAATTCCCCATCCCTGACTGTGAATGATGCAGATTTGCTTTTCTATTTCCTTGTTTTCATATGTAATGGAAAAGTAGTGTTGTTCAAACCGAGTTATACTGTAGCTTTATATCAAAGGTTATACTGTACTTTACGTCTGCATCAAGTGATAGGTGCTTAGTCAGAAGATAAACATTAGTCGCTCTGAACATTGAGGCATGCTTGACTAGCTAGCTACCTTTGGCCTGCTAAGGGCAGCGAGAAGAATTAGCCGTGACAAAGCAGGCAGGCTGGTGTCAAAGTTGGCAGATTGGCACTGAACTAGAAGAGAGAGACCAAGTGAGGCAGCAGTTGGCACGAAAGGAGAGGATCTGAACCACTGCCAGCTTTTGATGCAAGAACGGACAGCAGAGCTGGGCTCAGTCGTTCAGACCATTAAAACAGCAAAGCACTGTTTTCTGTGGTGTGAGTTTGAGTGTGTCCATGTGTTGTGTGTGTGTCTTTTCTTTTCTTTTCTTTTCAACATCTGATTCAATAAATGTTCCCGGCTTGCCAGCGTTCACAAAGAAACTCAGCAACACACTATAGAAGCTCTTTCCTACTGCAACTTTATGGTTCTGAATACAGATATGGTCATTACATAATACCAAACCTAACTTGTATAGTCTGACAAACTCAGAAATGTTTGACATATTTCTTGTGTACTCTGTGGTTGATTGGGTGAATCTTGCCAAAGGTCAGATGACATCATACTGAATAGAAGTGGTAGAAATCTGATAAATGGTTGGTCAGTATTATTTAATTAGCAGAATAAATTTTTGGTCAGCTTTAGTTTGTTAGCAAAATTCCTCGAAAAATACATTGATTATGAAACTTTCTGTTTTTTGTTTTACCGGTACAAATTTGATTCAAGTGCATGTGTAGTATGTGCACTCTCATGCTGGAAACTCTGTCTATAACTGAGAAATCATTGTTTAACATATCATCCATAGGGAATTTTCAAAGTGCTCCCGATGGGCCATTCCGGGCCTGCACCCGGCAACATCTGACAACTTGGCAGCAGAAATTCATTTAAGCCAGTGGTACCCAACCTTTTTTCCACCACGGACCGGTCCACAACTATCGTGGGCTGGCATTCCAGTGGGTTGGGGTGCGGTGAGGGGGTGCTTAGCTGTTCGCGGGTGATTAATAAAAGGGTACAACAACAAATGCAAATCCACTATGTATTTTTATGTACCTGTACAGCACTAATACAATAATGGTCACTATGGTAATGCTTATGAATGATATGAGCACAAACATTGGGGTATTTTGTAGATATAACAATAAATGTGAAGCCACATTTTATGTAAGTATATTAACAGCGCCCTCCTTTAATGCGCCAACATAACAAGGCACCACAGAACAAATCTAAATTCCATGATTAACTCACTCACCATAACGCTTAATTAAGAGCCACTTTGGGTTAGGTTTAGGATGCGTGGGAATCACCTGTAGCTGTATGTCCATGCACCTTTCTTTTTTCGTCTTAGTCATATGTGTTGTCTCATCACTAGGCCTTTTCTCTATTGCAAAGAAACTTTCCAAATATTTTTTTATTTTATTTTTTTTTAACTCATTTTACTAACTTGTCGATTAGAATGTAACCAACCGCAAGGTCCGTGTGTACTCATCGAGCAAAAAATCTTGCTTCACTCGATGCTCAGTCTATGCATTTTTTCAAGGCTTTGCATTATCAGGCATTCGCTCAAAGTGCTGAAGCACATGCCAAAAGGGTAGGCACTTCCATCAATCATCAATTCCAATCAATGACGATGCCCACCTCTGCGAACTAGGTTGTGCGTTTTGCTGTTTGTGCATGTTCCGTTTGGCTGTTTTATTTCCGAGTGTTTATGACTGCATGATGCCACTCATGGGAAGGGAGGGGGGAGTGTAAGCGAGTAAATCCTGGATGCAGAGCGCAGTTTGAGGCGTGCCTCAACGTCGAGTGGACCTAAACGTTTGACTTTGCCCACACAGATTTTCAACCTCGAAGCACCTTCTTTCTTTCTTAGTTGTTAAACCTAACCATAACCATAACTCTACCACATAACAATTACAGTATGTTTTGAACACTGTATTTAACAACAAAAATTAAAAACTGACCAAAACCTAAATACTAATCTCAACCGTCCAGGGATGCGCTGCTGGGGACATGTAGTGTTGCACTTCCGCCTCTTCCTCAAACCGTTTAGTTAGCTCCGCCCCAGCTGACTGAGGCTTGGGTGTTTGTAATTTTCGCTTCTCCATAATCTGTGTGTGTTTTTTTTAAAAATAACTTTATGTCATAAGACGGAACATCATTAAATCTGCAAATTTGGTTTGAAAAAAAAAAAATGTTTAAACCATTTTGAAAAATCCATGTGAGCGGAGTCAAACGTTTAAGCCCACCCAATGTTGAGGCACGCCTCGAACTGCACTCTGCATCCAGGGCTACTTGGTGTGAGCAGAGTAGATGGAGATGTTGTGGCTTGTGAGTAGTAACCGTGACATGTAATTTTGTTTAACGCTGTTGTTCTTTTTTCTGCGTCGGCTATGGCCAACAGTTGTTTCTGTGCTTAATGCGTATGATAAATAAAATAATCAACCAATGTCTGCTGTCGACGTCAAGGTACTTGAGAGACATGACATAACTATACGTCATTTGGCGGAAAAATAATCTGTTAATACAACCCGGTTGTTGATGATTACATTGACTAATGTAAAAAAACATTTCTGACAATGCTTAGTTCATCATTTTTCCCGTCAATCATTAATCGTTAACAAAATGGGCGTCTGCCATTGACGGATTGTCAATATTGACGAAATGCCCATTTCTGGAAAATAGAGATCTATACAATATGTCTTGTGGTTGACTGATGATCCATTAAAGGTGAAACACACGCCCCAGCCAGCAGGGAAAGGTTCCAGCTTCGGGAGAAATCAAGGTCACTTGATACATACAGCCTGTGGTTTGAACTTATAACTGTAGATACCGGTATTCTGGGCTAAAGCCATTTCACTTGATGTACCTCATTGTGTACGACGGATGTAGACGAAGTGTTCTGGTCATATAATTAGAATATAAAAGAAAAGTCAATTTATTTCAATAATTTGTTTCAAAATGTAATATAATTAGTTCACCACACACAAAGTGTGGGGGGGGGGGGGGGGTCAAATTGGAAATATCGCAAAATGGACTATATTCAATACCCACTGCCTAAACAATCGCGAGGGAAAAACATTTTCCAAACACATACTTATTTACCTGCGCTGTACAAAGCATGACACCACAAACAGGCTACTACCAAATGATTAAAGTTTTTCTGCCTTTACGACAAGAGGATCTATCACACAAGGGAAAATAATGGACTTTCTTGATTCATGCAATTTGCAAGAGCACAAACAGGTATGGGGGCCACTGACTTTGAAAGGTTCATGTTTTCTTTGTTTTTATTCATTAAGCTTTAAGCTGTAATGTTACAATTAGACCTTGCAGGGAAAACATTTACTGCCCCCCCACCACCCTCCAGCCGGAAGTGGGCGTGGTTTAACCAGAGGTGGGCGTGGCTTAACGAAAATGGCTGGGGCTTACATTACATACATTACTATATTTTTTTTAGTACGGAATTGGAAAAACAAAAAATAATTTTGTTTGAAATTGATATGGATTGATCAAAAGTTTTTATATTTATTGTTTATTTGACAACTATTGACAAAACAGCAAAATAAAGATTAAAATCAATGCTTTTGATCAGACAAGAAGAACTATTTTTCAAAAAAGTTTTATTAACTCAGAAAATGTGTATGAATACATATTTAGAGAACAGTCTGATAATTGAGATTCACTTTTTTGTATCACAATATCAAGGGAACTATTTAAAACTTTTTTTTAAATGACTCAGAACAGCAATCTTTTTAAGTCTATGAATAAATATTTACAGATAAGTCTGAAAATGAATATTCACAGTTTTTGATCACAATAGTAAAGAAACTGTTTACAGAACAAGTCGTTTATAAACTCGGGAAAATACTGCTGAATACAGTACATACAGTAGAAAATAACGAACTGTTATGTAAATGAACAAGAGTTGTCATAGCAACACAGATTTATTTTTCTATAATTTTTTGTTTTCAATGTTTCATTTAATTTTTACTACCTAACGGGCGTTGAACTGTGTGTAAAGCTTAATTTGCAATTTTTATATTTTTATGGACTGTAGTGGGGGAAACAAATCTAATATATATTGATCAGTTCAGCTGTGCATGTGTGTAAATGCATTTACCAGCTAAATAAAAACTAACTTGGCAGCCAGTGTGAGAGACTGATGCAACACCGAACCAAGGCAGTTCTGCCTTGTCAAGAGCGCTGCGGCTGCACAGCGCTCCAAAACATGTTTCCCACGTAACTTTGACAAACATACAAAACTAAATACGAGTGCGCTGTAGAGAATTAAGGACCAATTAAGAGATAATTAATTACTGTCCACGTGCCAGAAGGCGACGCCATGTGGATAGATCCTCTCTCTCTCTCACTCTCTCTAGTGTGCTGCGCACCGCAGAGAAGAGGGAGGGGCCGGCTTTCTTTCAGCACGGATATTAAGGAAGTCTATCCGTGTTATATTTGTGTCTGGGAAAAATAAATTATCCCTACCGTACAACACGATATCCGGCTCACCCCTAGTAATTATGGCCAATATCATCAAAAGTATTGCTGCAAATTCCCTTGAAATATTGTGATATCATTTTTAAGCTTTATTGCACACTCCTAAATGTGACTAAGCTCAACGTTGCTCCCTGCCTCCCAATCTTGTCAATTAGTTCATGCAAAACGAATGCAGAGGTTTTCCTCAGCCTTTCTCAGTCTGGTTTACTAGGCTTCAGAATCATTGTGTCTGTCTGTCATAATCATCAATATTGAAACAGAAAAAGGCTAGAAATATTTCACTTTGTGTATGATTAACTAATGTAACATGCACGTTTCACTTTTTGATACAATTTATTGAAATAAATGGACTTTTCCTCGATATTTTAATTATATGACCAGCACCTGTACATACTGTACTACAAACTGACTACATGCTGACAGTTGAAGTTGATCACACTCACTTCTGTATGCTCACACACACAAACCTCTAGTTGTTTGCATATATCCACACGTGGTACATAACATAGTGAGCAAAAACACGAAAACAGAGCATCGAAACACTCATGTGGTAACACAAAGTTGTTTGAAGACAACTGCTCAGTTTGTTTCTGTGGTAATGTTCCTACCCGTCAAATATGTAAATGTTTGCATGACGCTGATGTTAAAAAATGTGCAGATGTTCAGATCAAACTCTTGTGAGATCATTTATCACATAATTTTTTGATGGCCAAAATGACCTGAAAGCGACCGGCACTGATTTCAGTTGGTCAGTACAAATATTTTGCATTCTGTGAGGTTAACCGACACATGCCACAGGCCTGTAAAGCAAAAGAGTATGAAAAATATTTAAATCTTTCTTTGTAATGACTTTGAGGCCAGATGGTCAGCAGTTGTTGCATGAGAAGAATCAAATCAGGCCTTCCACATGTAGACGTGTTTCATCACTTTTATTTAGAGCTGTGAGTCTACTTTGTTGTTTTCACCAGCAACGTGTAATATTCAAAACGGAGCGGACAAAGATCAACCCTAAAGGCATAAATGATCGTGCTCTAATGAGGCCACTTGGAGATTGAGTCAAGTGTTACTGTACTATAATTTACTGTATAGTCTCCACGGTAATTACGATCAGATGCTTACCATGCAGTATTTACAATACTATAATATGTAACCGACAGGTGGAATGACTTAAGCTATTATTTCAATAGGCAACAAATTGCATTTTAGGCTCGCCATTCCCATTGGCACAATCAAATAATTCCATGTACTACAAGAATGTGCTTTTCGGGGTTGTAAGCAACCAATTATCACAGTAGAATCTTTATCAACACGTTTGCAGATATACGTTTACAAATGAATAAGTGTAACTATTAGGGGTGTCAATATTAGTGTGTTAATGTGAAGTTAATTTAAAGTTCCTTTAACGGCACTATTTTTTTTAAATGTGCGATTAATGACCGCCCCTTACTTAGAAAGCCTGTACTGGGGGAATTCCAGTTGCAACGCGGCAGTCACGTCCACGTCAAAATTTAGCAGCAATAAATTGAATAACAATGCATATATTTGTGGAGACTAGGGTCAAGTTGTATTTTACAATTTTAAAAATGTGCAGAATTTTTGTTATGTCGTGTTAAGTTATGTCGTGTTAAGGATTAGATAGCTGGTAATATGAAAAGAAAAATACACTGAGCTGTCACCATTGTCTTACAAATGCAATTATTCCATCTAGTGGCAGAAAAATGACCTAAACACAAATCAATATCACACTCTTTTTTTTTTTTTTTTACAGTACAGTACATCTTTTTAATTTTAAAACAATTTTATGAATTACAAACCCAATTCCCCAAAAGTTGGGACCCTGTACAAATTATGAATGAAAACTGAATGCAATTATGTGGAAGTGCCAAATTTTAATATTTTATTCAGAATAGAACATAGAGAACAGGTCAAAAGTTTAAACTGAGAAAATGTATCATTTTAAGGGAAAATTATGTTGATTTTAAATTCCATGGTGTCAACAAATCTCCCAAAAGTTGAGATAAGGCCATTTTCACCGCTGTGAGGCATCCCCTCTTCTTTTTACAACAGGCTGCAAACGTCTGGGGATCGGGGAGACTAGTTTCTCAAGTTTAGAAATAGGAATGCGTTCCCAGTTTTGTCTAACACGCGTCGAACTGTTCAACTGCCTTGGGCTTTCTTTGTTGCACCTTCCCCTTTATGATGTGCCAAATGTGCTCTATAAGTGAAAGAAGTGGACTGCAGGCTGGCCATTTCAATACCCGGATCCTTTTCCTACGCAGCCATAATGTTGTAATTAGTGCTGCATGTGGTCTGACGTTATCGTTTTGAGAAATGCAAGATCTTCTCTGAAAGTGATGATGCCTGGATGGGAGCATATGTTGTTCTCCAATCTGAATACACCTTTTTGCATTGACGATGCCTTTCCAGATGTAGAAGCTGCCCATGCCACACGCACTCATGCAACCCTATACCATCACAGATGCAGGCTTATAAACTGAGTGCTAATAACAACTTGGGTTGTCCTTGTCCTCTTTAGTCAGTATGATATAGCGCCCCAGTTTTCCACAAAGAACTTTGAATCGTGATTCGTCTGACCACAAAACAGGTTTCCACTTTGCCACACTCCATTTTAAATGACCCCTGGCCCAGAGAAACGCCTGCGCTTCTTGGTCTGCTTTAGAAATGGCTTCTTCTTTGTACTGTAGAATTTCATCTGGCAACGGCGGCTAGCACGGTGGATTGTGTTCACCCGTAATGTTTTTGGGAAGTATTTCTGAGCCCTTTCTGTGATTTCCCTTACAGTAAGCATTCCTGTTTGCGGTGCATCCAGTATGATTTTTCGGCCTTGACCCTTTCACAGAGATTGTTCCAGAGTCTCTGAATCTTTGGATTATTGGTTATGCACTGTAGATGATGATTACCTCAAGCTTTTTGCAATTTTTCGCTGGTAAACACCTTTCTGATATTTCTCCTCTATCTTTCTGCGCAACATTGGAGGAATTGGTGATTCTTCGCTTCTGAGACACTGCCACTCCGAGAAGCTCTTTTTATACTCCAATCAAGTTGTCAATGGACCTCATTAGTGGTAACTGGTCTTCCAGCTGTTTTTTTTTTTAATTAGTGCAATTGACTTTTCCAGCCTCTTTTTGCTACCTGTCCCAACTTTTTTGAGATTTGTTGGCACCATGAAATTTACAATCAACATATTTTCCCTTTAAAATGATACATTTTGTCAGTTTAAACTTTTGACCTGTCTTCTATGTTTTATTCTGAACAAAATATTGAAATTTGGCAAATCCACATAATTGCATTCAGTTTTTATTCACAATTTATATAGTGTCCCAACTTTTGAGGAATTTGGTTTGTATTATGAAATTACTGTACCAATGAGTAAAAGATGCAGCCATATTTCTATTAGTTTAACATTTTTTCCACTTTCATGTTAACAAGAGTACGAAAACTTAAGATTTTTTTTTATTGTACATTTAGAACAGATATAAAATTTGCAAATAATCCTTAGTTAACTATTGAAGTCATGCGATTCATTACGATTACAATTTTTAATCGCCTGACACCCCTAATAATTATGCATGATCACAAATATTTTCCCTAGCCAATATTGGTTCCCAGGCGAAGGTTTGCAAGTGTTTGTGAAGGTAGTGAATGTTGATTTTTTGTCAGGCTTCGTTTAAGGTCACAAACAGTCGCAAAGACGATTCTCAACAGTTTTATGGTCGCAAACAGTTTTTCTTGCCGTCAAGCTATTTGCAATTTTGCAAATACTCACAAAGCTATGCTGTTCAGCGAGATACAGGCATCTTGGGTGATATGCATACTATATCCATCCATCCATCCATCCATCAATCAATCTACACAAAAGCATGTTAGACTGGATATTGGTAATTTTATAAACAAGTGGGCATATTTAAAAAAGGGTTCTTTGGGCCACCAAACTAAACCCATTCGCATACATGCGTGCTACGGACCTGTTTTTCCACATTCTCTGTTCCCTGTACTGCTCCATTTCTTCATGTATTCTGCCAGTCATCCATCACGGTAGTCTTGGGTGCATACTAGGTTGCCATTCAACTATCTTGTACGCCATAGTCCTTGTGTTCCACAATTTTGTTTTAAACCAGTATCCACCTTCCATTCACAATTATCCACTGTCAAATCAAGCACCGCTGTAACTTCTTGGTTTTGTTACATCATGCGCGGGATGCCACCGTGTGTCAATCATGACATCGCGGCAAAATACCAGGTTTTTCAGTAAAATCATTTTCTTTTCTTTTTTTCCTGAGCAGTCTAAATGTGCACGATTATGACTGGTTGAATGGTTGTATTTTTCTATGTTTATTAATATTATTGATAATAATAAAAATGTGGTTTTGGTGTAGAAAACTCATTTTTAGGATTAATTAGCTTAGGGGAGGAGCCTGGGTAGGGCTGTCACAATTGAATATTCCATCGATTAATCAAATAATCAGATATAAATTTTGTTTCTCATTAAAATGTATTACAATAACACTTTTCCCCAATTACTGTTTATTAACCAGTTATGGTTAATTGTTTATTTAGTATTTTTGTGTTAAAAAAACAACGAAAGCTCAATTCAAACATATCAATGACAAGAATTGAAGTTGTAATCACCAACCTTTTTGAAACGGATTCATTAATTGGTTGGGTCATTGATTTCCAAAGTAAAAGCAAATGTTTACAAATTTCTTATTTTAATTGATTACAAAAGATATTCAGTCTATTTTGATGAATGACAACATAAATCAGGGAATAAATACTGGTGAGAGGCTGAAATTGGAGGATTTGGACAATTTGAAGGCTCTAAGCGATTGCTCGATTCTTAAAATAGTTTGCGATTAATTTGATAATCGATTACGTGTCGATTAATTGATACATTTTTATAGCGCTAGTCCTGGGCCAATAAAAGGGGGCCATCCTCTGCCGCTCAGTAATTGTGAGCCAGGACTTGCTAAGGGAATAGCACGTGAGATTGATAGCCTAATGTTGGAACTGCCATTTTGGTTCTGTGTATGAATAAACGGAAAAACCCATGCCTTACTTTTTATTAAAGAAATCTTAACCCCGGCTATACTATTTAGACATGGTCCAAGCAGGCAGAACTTTACACGGACTGTCTGCCACCATATTGTCATTCCGGCAGATACATCTTCAAGGACACACCCTTGCTACGCCGGAATCGCCTGTGTGGCGCAGAGCATGCGCTATGTGCTGCAGAATTGCCTACCAGGCACGGAGAGCCTACACAAAAATCAGGATTTTGCGTGAAATACTGCAAAAATAGAGCCAAACCTCACTCCAGCATGTGTCTGCACTTAAGAATAACCCAACTCAAATTGAGTCAAGTAGAGGATTGGTCCATTTATGACCCAACTTTGAGTCAAGAAATGGGTCTTTTAGTGTAAAACAACTCATAATTATTGGTCAGATCCTTTACTTCGGTTAAAAAACAAACAAACAGAAAGTTGGGCTGAACCATAAAGTGGATTAATACATTTTTGAGCCATAATTGGGTTACTTTTGACCCACTTGTTTTTAGAGTGATGGGGTCTTCGCTGGGGCGTGGGTTGTGCCCGAAACACTGCATCTAGGAGGTTTCAGGCATCAGGGTGCAGTGCTCACTTCACTTACATTTTTTATTTTATTGTTTTATATTTATGGCTTACAAGTGTTTTTCATAATACATGACTTTAGTACTACATTGGCGTAGGTCACACTCTCAAAACAGTTAGGTCAAAAATAACCCAACTATGGGTCGAAAATGGACCGATCCTCTACTTGGGTCAATTTAACTCAACTTTGAGTCAAGAAATGGGTCTTTAAGTGTAAAACAACTCATAAATATTGCTCAGAACCTTGACTTGGGTCAGAAAATTGGGTCATTTTGTATAAAACAATTGACCTATAATGTGGATTGTTTTTTTTTATCCATAATTGGGTTATTTTTGACCCAACTGTTTTTAGAGTGTAGTGATAGACCATAGCGTGTTTGGACTTATGTACAAATTTGGGTTAATAACAGTGTTTGTCTTCCGTTACTGGCTTTGCAACATTTGACATTTGTTTATGATCCAGTTAACTGCCTGCAACAGTGTTTATTAACCACAATAATTTGGTTTAACCATCCCATATGTGCAGTTCTCGGCTGCAGTCAATCAAAGGCTTAAATCTAGCACTCTGTCATGGGCGCATGCATAGATGATGTGTGCCAGCATAATGGAGTCAAGTTCATTCCATTCTGCTGTTTGATGCATAGGCACAAACAACAGTCACAACCCGTGATGACCCACCAGGTGATTTGGTGCCCTATGCGAAAATGTGATTTGGACCTTTTCATTGTAAATTTTTTTGATGTTGTGTATACAACAACCAGGGTTGGGAGGGTTACTTTTAAAATGTAATCCATTACAGTTACAAGTTACCTACTAAAAAATGTAGTTAGTAACCATAATATTAAAGTAATGTAACTGGATTACTTTTGGATTACTTCAATATTGAGTATGCTCATGAAGACAAAATAAAAATAAATATCACCAATACAATGTGCCCCTGCTATTTGCGGGTGATAGGGACCCGGGCAGCCTACAAATAGCAAAAATCCTTGTGTAATTAAAAAGCATGTAGGCTATTGATTGATTGATTGCTTGATTGATTGATTGAAGGCCATATGCTGTTTTCGAACATCAACTGAAAGTAAGCACACCTCACAGTTAGACAGATAGATAGATAGATAGATAGATAGATAGATAGATAGATAGATAGATAGATAGATAGATAGATAGATAGATAGATAGATAGATAGATAGATAGATAGATAGATAGATAGATAGATAGATAGATAGATAGATAGATGGTCATCCAATGAGGATGACAATGTGTGACATCAACTGCAAAATGAACTTTTATCCCAGTCACAAGTTTAGCCGTGTATATGTTGTGTACTATGTTTAAATAGTGAATTGGTGGGAGGAAGATTTGTTTGCAAGGTGTAACTCACATTAAGGTTGTAGGCTAGCGGGCTAGCTAGCAGGAAGCTACAGCACGTAGCATGCCGCTGGACTCTCAGTTCAAACTTTCGCTCCGAGTAAGTTCCAGTGAATACCGGTCGCCATTTCCTCCTCCAGTCCGTGAAGCTTTTTCAAACTGCCTGCGATTGAAGGACACGACTAGTCAGTTCGTTCGTTCCCACCTCCCCGACAGGACAGTCCCAAAAGATATTTAGATAGTCACCAATTCCCCAACAATTCCTCCAGCACCATCAGTCAAGGGTGCGTTTACAAACATAGAAATCTTAAGAGGAGTATTAAAATACCTCATTTTTAATTTCCAATCGAATTCATTCCATAATTGACTTCTCAATCCTTTGTTACTGTCCACACACAACTCTTCCCATATCTTGTCTTGATTTATTATTTTTTTTAACCTTTTTTTTTTTGTCCTGCAATTTGGCAAACCCTCCTCTTAGATGGCGCCCTAAGCGACTGCCTAGTTCGTTTATGCCCGGGCCTGACCCACACTTCACAGGTGTTTATTTAATCATTATATTGGTCAGTTATCTTGACTTTGTCATAGTTGTGTTGACCTCTTCTTAACGGTTAAATGTTAAAATAAAATTACCTACATTCAGACTTTTTTATCCAGGTCCTTACCTTGAATAGTATTTAAAAAACATTTTTTTTTAGTTCAATCAATATCGACTGATATGAAATACTCATTGTGATACACTTTCCAGCCATACCGCCCACCAAAATCAATATCATATTAGCCCCCACATTCTCCCCCTCCCATTTCCAAAATCCCATTTGCACCCTGGGTACATTCTAATATTTAAGTAATTGTATAGTGACATATTTGCAATTTTCTTTTTCAGACAGCAGAGGGAGTTTATGACATTAGTTTCAGGAAGACCGGACATTTTTGCTTAATGACATGTTTGCCACATTGAACAATCAGATCATACAAAACATATCCTACTTAACGCGTACACACACACACACTATTAGGGTATCAGGGGACTAGTGACAGGAAATATATACACAATTTACAGTATGTATGGTTTTGTTGCAGCTGACTCTCTCTCTCTCTCTCTCTCTCTCTCTCTCTCCCTCCCATGCACTCTGTCACACTGTGCACCAACAGGAACTTCTCACCATGGGAATTGACAGGAAGAACGCGCACACACACACACACACACACACACGCACGCACGCACGCACGCACGCACGCACACACACACACACACACACACACACACACAAAAACAAACAATTAACTTTCAACAGATTACACTGACACATAGTGCTTTTTCCCCCTACTGTATATATGTTAGTGAGTGTAGGGACATCACTTGCTTCCTGTCACCAATAGAGGACCACCCCCTGACTAAATAAACACATTTTACATATAACTAATAACTTATGCATATTATTATGAATTCATTTTCTACTGTTTAACCTGTTGAGAGTTTTGACAACTGGAGTTTATCCCAGATGAGACGCACTCTGCTGTATGCTGGGTCGGGGATCAAGCTTGCCTCCCCTGAGTGATTCTCTGGGAAGCCAGGACAATGCAAGGCATTTCTGACTGACTGTGACATTCATTTTGAGGACTCCCCCCAGGCCTTTCCCACAGATCGATCCCGGGTGGCCTTCATGATTTCCCACCTGACTAGGAGAGCCAGAGCGTGGGCCACGGCAGAGTGGGCACGCAATTCCCCACTCTGCGGCTCCGTCACGGACTTCAGAAAAGGCCCGGCAGCTAAGCAGCCTGAAACAAGGAAAAGATTCCACGAGTGACTACGCCATCCGCTTCCACACTCTCGCGGTAGAGAGTGGCTGGAACTCCACAGCGCTCTATGACGTCTTCCTCAAGGGCCTGGCGACGTCCATCCAAGAGCTGCTTGTCCCAGTTGATCTGCCTCCGAACTTGGACTCCCTCATCGCCCTTGCCATCCGGACGGATCCATGCAACTGGGCAGAGCGCGGCTCTCGCAGGAGGAGAGATGGCGCCGACAGCTGGAAGGTTGGTGCTTTTACTGCGGGAGCCAATATCACCACGTGGCCGGAGTTGGCCCCACGAAAACTCACACCAGTAAAAATCATTCACCGCACCACTTCCACAGACCTCCATGCCCTGATAAACTCTGGGGCAGATGAGAGCCTGATAGACTAGGGACTTGTGAGACATTTTAGTGCCAAGACTGAGCTGCTAATTAAGCCCATTAAGGCTAGGGCACTAAATGGTAGTGAGTTATTCACCATTAAACACATCACAGAACCCATCGAGCTCCATGTTGGCAAACATAAGGAGCACCTAGTTTTTCATGTGTTTCAGTCTCCTTCACAGACTCTGGTCCTGGGACACCCATGGTTGCGTGAACACAACCCACATGTGAACTGGTTGACTGGTGAAGTTCTGGGATGGGGAAAGGATTGTGTCAGCCATGGGGTTGGTTCACCAATTCAGGAAGCGGCCAACTGTTAATCATACTTCTGTTAATTCTCTCACAGACTCTGAATACCCAGATCTGAGCATCGTGCCTCATTGCTATCATCACCTCCAGGAGGTATTCAACAAGACCAAAGCCATGTCGCTCCCACCGCATCGTACCAATGACTGTGCCATACAGCTGATTCCAGGTTCCACCATTCCCAAGGGCCGCTTATATTCTGTGTTAGGACCAGAGAAGGCAGCCCTGAAGGAATACATTGAAACTTCCCTGAAGGCTAGACTGATTTGTCCTTCGTCATTACCAGTTGGAGCGGGTTTCTTTTTTTGTGGGGAAAAAGGATGGTTCCTTACTGCCTTGTATAGACTATAGCCTCCTTAATGATATTACAATCAAAAACTGTTACCCCCTCCCTCTCATGTCGTCCGTGATTGAAAATCCTCAACAGGCAAAGATCTTTACCAAATTGGACCTACGCAATGCATACCATCTCATTAGGATCAGGGAGGGTGATGAATGTCACGTCTCTACAACACCGAGCCTGTTGCTAAGGAACCAGAGGCCATCCTTCCGCCGAACTGTGTGGTTGGAGCCGTGACATGGCAAATCGAGAAGTACGTTAAACAAGCCAACGGTGAGGCACCTCCACCTAATGGATGCCCGCTTAATAGACTATTTGTCCCAGTGCAGCTACGCCCACAGGTGATCCATTGGGCCCACATCTCACTCCTTTCCTGTCATCCGGGAGTCCGGACAATGTACGCCATCTCCCGGCGACCTTCCATGGAGCCGGAGGTCCGAGAGTACATAGAGGCCTGCTCGGTATGTGCCCGAAATAAGTCATCCACCAGATCACGCATGAGCCTGCTGCAGCCCATTCCTTCCAGACCATGGGCAGAAATATCCCTGGACTTTGTCACAGGACTCCCCATCTCCCAAGGTAAAACCACAGTTCTCACTGTAGTCGACAGATTCTCTAAAATGGTCAGATTCATAGCCTTGCCTAAGCTCTCCTTAGCCAAGGAAACGGCTGAGGTCATGATTAACCACGTCTTTCGAGTTCATGGGTTCCCTAGAGACATTGTGTCGGACCGGGGGCCCCAGTTTGTGGAGGGAGTTTTGCCGCCTAATCGGAGCCAAAGCCAGCCTAACCTGAGGTTACCACCCTGAGGCTAACGGCCAGTCAGAGCGCCTCAACCAACAGTTGGAGACCAGTCTCCGGTGCCTAGTCTCCCAGAATCCTTCGACGTGGAGCAAACACCTGGTATGGGTTGAGCTTGTCCATAACTCGCTGCCTACTTCTGCCACAGGACTCACCCCATTCAAATGTGTTTTTGGCTACGATCCCCCCTTCTTTGCTAATCTGGAGTCTGAAGCCTTGGTTTCTTCTGCTCATCCCTTGGTCCGCCGCTGCCATCGCATCTGGGCAGCCACTCGGCAGGTACTGGAGCGCCAGAGAGACAGAGTCAAGCGAGCAGCAGATTAAAAGAGGAGAGCATACCAGCCTGGGCAGAGAGTGTGGCTGTCCTCCAAGAACCTCCACTTGAAAGTACCATGTCAGAAGTTGGCACCACGGTTTGTGGGCCCGTACCCCATCTCCAAGGTGATCAACCCGGCCTCTGTCCGTCTTCGCCTGCCTCGGTCCCTTCGTGTTCATCCAATGTTCCACGTTAGCCAGTCAAGGAGAGTCCCATGGTTCCGGCTCCCTCGCCCCGCCTAATCCTGTGATTGTGGATGGGGGCCCCGTCTACAAAGTGAAGCGACTGCTGGCCGTCCGCAATTAGGGCCGGGGCAGGCAGTTCTTGGTTGACTGGGAGGGGTACGGGCCCGAGGAGAGACAGTGGGTTCTGCTTTATTATGGATGACTCTCTAATTGAGGACTTCTATAGGGATCATCGTCCTAGATTCTTCGACATTACAGCAATTGTAGTTATTTTCACTTAAAAAAAAAAGTCAGACTTTCGACCTTCTTCGAATGTAGCAATAGCCACAAGTGCTTCTTCTCAACAGGTGGAGACAAGCTCGTTTCCCTGCCAGTTGAGTAGAAGCATCTGGAGGTAAAGCCAAACTCTTTCAGGGATTTTACTTTCTGGACCTGGATTCCTTTTAATGAATTGTGATTGTCAGACTACTTGTAATGTAACATGCTTTTAGTTGAGTATTCATGTTATTGTAAGAAGAAACTGCATTTTTACTTTTTATATGTTATATTATATAGCTAAATTATGCTTGGTAATGTTATTGTCATTAGTCTGTTATTATTTGTGTAATCTAGTTGTTGGTTTGAAACTGATGCGTCTACCTCATGCTTTGTCACACCCTGTTTTATCAATCCAACTTAACTGCTTGTGACATTTTCCCTAATCAAGTGCAGCCAAGCAGTCACATAACTAAGCTCTATTTTCATCATCAATGAGGCTGGCGGAAAGGGAAAGGCACCACCACTGTGGGAGTAGTCACAGCTAACTTCAATGTCTGCCAATTGGCAAACACAATTAGTAAACAATTTTCATGCAAGCACAAGGCTCAAAAGAAAAATTGAGAAAAAATAAATAGCTCAAAGTTTACGCAGGCCTTTTCCTGGACATGAAGCATGGAAGAACAAAATGAAGGATTGTGGTGTAGAATAAAAAACGCTATAAAGAACATGAATAACATAATACCACAAAACAACATACTGTACTGCTCGTCTACCAGCCAACACAGTCATTCAGGTGTCACCTGCCACACAGTAAATTTTGTAGAGTAAATTTTACTCTAAAAAGGACTATTTTTAAAGAGAAAAAAAAGAAGCTCAACCAAGGGTTTAAGAATGATCACGGAACCTATAGGTTGGGAGATCTACCGGCTGAGCCATGCCGTTCAAACTGTGTGTCACTATATCGCTGTGGTCAGGTGGAAGCTTTAACCTCTGAAACCATTTTTGGTCACCTTTTGGACACACCACCAATATATTAGCAAACAGTATATGTGGAATAGCTCACGTGGTAAAGTGGCCATCTCCAATGCTAAAGGTCGTGGGATTGTTGAGTGATTTTTGACTGATTGATTTCTGACTATTTTACTCTCTTCTAAGTGTAAAGTTTACTCTGTTTAGACTAAGACCGAATATGTTTTTTTCTTAGAGCAAAATTTGGAGTAAATGTGGCTCAAACTTCCCGAAGGCCTTTTAACTAATATGGTGTGGAAGAGAAAGAGGATGGTGTAGCTGACAGGGGGAGAGTGTCTTCACCATTGATGATGTATCAGAAGATGAAAGTGAGTATGAGGAAAAGCATCAAAGATGTGTCTCCTGCTCTGAATGACAAACTGGCCATGAGTACCTGCTGCCATTTGTAAAATGGTTGAGTAGGTTGTCATCAGCCAATGATCAGCCAGTTTTCTGAAATAACTCCTCATAAGAGAAGATATTTGTCGTCATGTGGATGATAATTTGTGGCCCAATACCCAGCAACTTCAGGTGTAGGATGATGTGATTCTTACAGCACTACAGTTTTGTAAAGTTTTACTTAAAGGGGGGGGGGGATCTTTACAACAACCGTCGTTGTGTTGCATGCATATGAATGTAGAAAAACGCACAGGGTGATTTTTTTTATCCTTCTAAAAGCAAGCTGATGTGTACGTTAGTTTTTTACTCGAAAGGGAGCAGGATATTTGTTATTTTTTTCTCATTTTGAACCTTGGTGCATGTGGACAAAGTCTGAGAACAACTGTAAAGCTTTTGCTGCCATCTATATCAGAAAATCCCTACAGATTGGCAACATGAATGAGCAATTTAGCTGTCTTATCTGGACACAATGATACAATGTCATTCTGATTGCACTGAAATGTTCATTGCCATATTTACTGTTGGAAGATGAATTAAAGATTGTTATTATGAAATGTGGCTTGGGGGAATATTCCTTCACACATACAACAGTCAGAACATTGAATAATCTAAAATGTTTTGTCTGCGACAATAAAATGTATTTCATACTGAGAAAGCATGAATGGGGGTTTATGCCAACAGAAGCCTTTGAGTCCCATTGGTTGCTAATGTGCCATGTTCTCAATACACTGACGTCAGCCTAAAAAAAAAAAAAATAGACTGTATTGATTATATGCTGTGGCTGAATGGAATTTTTCAAACCACATGGGTGGTGATTCTAACCAACTGCTATCCGTCACGAAGGCCAGAAGCCATGAAAAGTAAAATGCTTGAATTGTGGTTTGAGTCTTTTTAAAAACTTATTTTTATAAGGAAAAAAAACTATTTAATTTTTCTGTTTTGAATACATTTCAAAGTGTGAAATTGACTTGTATAATATTAACTTAATTTACATAATGGAAAACTATTGCTATTAGCACTATACTAGATTTTCTGGCATGATTCAAAACTAAATTATCTAGTGGCATTTGGACAGGAAATACAAAGAAGCAATTATGGTCAAAGGTTTCACATTATTGTTTTTGTTTTTCTTGGCTGAATTAAAAATACTTTTCCATGTCAGTTCACTGGAAGTTGTGGTATTGAGTCAGAGGAATGTTGAAACACTTGTGTCACTGATGGTCTGCTGCGGCATTTAACATTCTGCTGCCCACACGCGCACGTTTTAACCCAAATTAAGCACAGGCGGAGAACAGCACAAAGGAATCTCTGGTTCACTGCAGTCAGTTGTGTTTCCACAGTGGCCACAATATGGAAGTCGGTAAAACAGTAGCTGACATAAAATGTTGGTTATGTCTTCATGTAGTGAAACCTCAAATACTCTTGAAGTCATACAATTGTAACAAATTTTCAGGAAAAATATGCCTCTTAAATTGCACAAAACTTCAAAAGTGGTAACTGTCGTCATGCATGATGGCTGAAAAGTCAGAGTGGTTCCTCAGAATAAAAGTTCTAGGTCAGAGAGTGTGTCAACAAAGTTTGGTGTGTATAGAGTGTGTGTTCTCTCTGGGATTTGGGAGTCTTCTCTCTGGGAAGTCATTGACTCCTAAAAACTGCAAAAACATACACGCGTACTAATGTTAGCTTACTCTGCGTCATTGTTACCAATCTGACTTAACCGCGAATGCAACAGTAATATCAGTCTCTTGTCCCCTCTCAAATCATGTTAATTGAGAAGGAAAAAACTTAAATATCCATTAGGGGAAAGTGGGGTAATTTGTGCCAAGGGGCAAGTAGATCCACCCCTGTTATTCAGAAAACCAAAGAAGAAGTGGGTCATTTGACCACATATTTTTGAAGAGACATCCATGTCGCTCATCTGGTTAAAAAGAAAAAGAAAAAGGGAGACACATGGCTTAAGTAGTGTTGCCACCCGTCCTGTTTTTCCCAGAATTGTTCTCTTTTTCAACCAGCTGTCCCAGGAAAATAAAAATCTTTCCAAGGACACAATTTGTCCAGGAAAAATGCCAAAAGCTAATTAGATTTTCTTCATTCTGTAGTCTAATAATGTCCCTGTATTACTGTGGAACACATTGTCACAAAGTGCGTTGCCGTTGACAGGTAGGTGCATTTTGGATTACCGTAATTATTGTACCGTTTGTGCTATCTGAAAAATTCTAACTGTGTCTGAAAGCTAAGACCTTGTTCTTTACAGAAAAAGTACTGTTATTACGGTAATTCTCCTGCCTCTCACGGAAGCCTGGGAAGTCACAGTGAAAGAGTGTGGAAAGAAACACAGCGGGGGATTTTCTGACGTCACATTTCTACATCAATTTGAACAAAAATGTTTTAACAGGATGGTATGTTGCCTATATCGACACTTGTATTACACGGTGGCTTTTTCTAGAACAGTTCACCAAGTTCACCACCGCTGAATGGGCACGGGATTCCCCAACCTGAAATACTGTATCCGGGTTCCGGGCTTCCTGATCGCTGGCTCCTTTGGCGCTCGCCGGGCCTGCTTGCTGGCCTCATCGCTTGCCGCCTGTAGGGCTTGCTTGCCGGCTTCATCGCTGCTACCAGGCCTGCTGGTTGGTTCATCGCCGCTGCTCGCCGGGCCCGCTTGTTGGCCTCATCGCCGCCGCCTGTAGGGCTTGCTTGCCGGCGTCGTCGCTGCTACCAGGCCTGCTGGTTGGCTTCGTTGCCGCTGCTCGCCGGGCCTGCCTGTTGGATTCATCGCCAACGCTCGCCGGGCCTGCCTGCTTGAATCGTCACCGTTGCCGGGCTTGCCTGCTGACTTCGGCGGTGCCGCCTGTCGAGCTTGCTTGCTGGCTCCATCGCTGCTGCCTGTCTGTGTGTCATTGCGGGACTCAACGACGAACAACTAGGGCCCCAGTTGTGAAAGGCAGTATTTCAAGATGCCACCACGAAAGGCTGATCAGAAATCAGATGAGGAGTTTGTCTCCACGACTCAAGTAAATGAACTAATGCAGCAGTAAAAAGACATGTTCATAGCATTACTACAACAACAGGACAATCTTAAAAGTTTCGTATTGATAATTGTGAATTCAACAAACAACAGATTAGATGCACTCTCACGAGAGATACAGGAGGTAAAGATAAGCTTACAATACACACAAAAAGAAGTGGACGATCTAAAAATGGACGAGGATAAACAGATGGAGCACAACAAAGCTACACAGTCGAATGTTTTCAAACTATGTGATAGTATGCGGGTTGTCTATGACAAAATTGATTATTTGGAAGGACAGTCTAAGAGAAACAATTGAATCTTTGATGGAATTCCAGAGTCACCAGGAGTCATGGACTGAGACGGAGGGAAAGGTTATGAAAGTGATAACTGAAAACGTAAAAATTCAGCAAACAGCTAATATAGAAAGGGCACATCGCACAGGAAATTTTTGTGAGGACAGACAAGGAAGATCGAGGCCGGTGGTATTGAAGCTGCAAAGATTTAAGGACAAATCAGTTATTCTACAAAAAGCTAAGAATCTAAAGGGAACAAAAAAATTCATAAATGAGGACTATACAGAGGCTGTTTAAAGAAAAAAATAACAACTGATGCCTGAACTGAGAGCTGCAAAAAAGGGGAGAAATTGCATACTTACGACATGACAAGTTAATTACTTATGCTCGCACCAGTACACCAAAACTCAGTAAAGGCAAATAATCCACTAAAAGCATGAGAAATATACAATCTCCAGGGCATTCAATACAATAAACTCACTGTAGATGATGACAAAAATACACCACAAGTACATATCAACAGCAGCACAGTAACACAAGGAAAGATGAACATGATGAACACAAATAATATGGACTAACATTTGAATACGCTGACTACAAAACATTTGACCCTGAGAATAATTTGGACTCAGACAATCACTTCTACAAAAATGATTACTGCAGTTTCACTTGCAACCATTATATGGACAATCAATTCAACAAAAACATAAAAATGTAAAATGCACTTTCAATAATAAATTTCAACAGTAGAAATCTCTAAAGAAATTTTACAAAAATTTAAAGAATACCTGAATAAATTAAATAAATTCAAAATAATTGCCATATCAGAAACATGGCTTGATAATGAAAAAAAATGAGTGACATGGGACTGGAAGTATATGAATTGCTTGCAACAAATAGGGAAAATAGAAGGGGAGAGGGTGTCGCAATATATGTAGACAAACCTCTAAGAAGCAGTAAAATTGAACATTTGACTACCACTATTGACAACATAATGGAATGTTTAACCATCCATCCATCCATCCATCATCTAACGCTTATCCGAGGTCGGCTCGCGGGGGCAGCAGCTTTAGCAGGGAAGCCCAGACTTCTCCCAAGCCACTTCAGCCAGCTCCTCCGACGGGATCCCAAGGCTTTCCCAGGACAGCCGAGAGACATAGTCTCTCCAGCGTTTTTGATGGTTAACCATTGAAGTACATACTGTATTAAAAATGCACCAAATGTCATTATAAGTTGTATGTATAGGACACCAGGATCATGTCTTGACATCTTTAATGAAAAACTAACGGACATTCTCAGATACACAAATGATTAAATAAAAAACGCAAATAATGTATGGTGATTTTAACATTGATTTGTTAAATCCGAATGGGCATCAGAAAACAACTGATTTTATAAATACAATGTATAGTAATAATCTATTCCGGGTAATTATGAAACCTAGCAGAATAACAACTAATAGATAACATATTTATATATAAACTTGACCATAAAATGGACTTCTTATTAATGATATAAGTGATCATCTTCCGGTCTTTGCCATCTTCCAAGACTATTTTGATTAAAAAAAATAAAACCAACAATAAATTACACATCAGAAACAAGACTAAGAACACAACGCTCCATGACTGCCTTTCAGTTGGATTTAGAAAAATATAATTGGTCTGAGGTCTGTTCAAACGATGATCCCAATATTGCATTCAGTGTATTTCATCCATCCATCCATCCATCATCTACCGCCTATCCGGGGTCGGGTTGCGGGGGCAGCAGCTTTAACAGAGAAGCCCAGACTTCCCTCTCCCCAGCCACTTCAGCTCGCTCCTCCGACGGGATCCCAAGGCGTTCTCAGGCCAGCCGAGCGTGTCCTGGGTCGACCCCCGGGCCTCCCGCCGGTGGGACATGCCCCTAACACCTCTCCAGGGAGGCGTCCAGGAGGCATCCATACCAGATGCCCAAGCCATCTCAACTGGTTCCTCTCAATGCGGAGGAGTAGCGGCTAAACACTGAGTCCCTCCCGGATGACCGAGCTTCTCACCCTATCTCGAAGGGAGAGCCCGGATACCCTGCGGAGGAAACTCATTTCGCCCGCTTGTATCCGGAATCTTGTTCTTTCCGTCACGACCCACAGCTCGTGACCATAGGTGAGGGTAGGAGCGTAGATCGACAGATAAATCGAGAGCTTTGCCTTTTGGCTCAGCTCCTTCTTTACCACAACGGACCGATACAGAGTCCGCATCACTGCAGACGCTGCACCGATCCGCCTGTCGATCTCCCGCTCCAACCTACCCTCACTCATGAACAAGACCCTAAGAAACTTGAACTCCTCCACTTGGGGCAGGATCTCATCCCCAACCCGGAGAGGGCACTCCACCCTTTTCTGACAGAAGACCATGGTGTCGGATTTGGAGGTGTTGATTTTCATCCCAACCGCATTACACTAGGCCACGAACCGCTCCAGTGAGAGTTGGAGAGCACGGCTTGAAGAAGCACATCATCTGCAAAAAGCAGAGATGCAATGTTGAGGCCACCAAACCGGACCCCCTCAACGCCTTGGCTGCGCCTAGAAATTCTGTCCGTAAAAGTTATGAACAGAATCGGTGATAAAGGGAAACCTTGGCTGAGTCAAACCCTCACTCAATCTGAGATTCGACTTCCCGACGGACCCTCCTCTCCAGCACCCCTGAATAGACCTTACCAGGGAGGCTGAGGAATGTGGTCCCTCCATAGTTGGAACACACCCTCCGGTCCCCCTTCTTAAAAAGGGGACCACCTACCCGGTCTGCCAATCCAGAGGCACTGTCCCCGATGTCCATGCGATGTTGTAGAGACGTGTCAACCACAAAAGCCCCACAATATCCAGAGCCCTTAGGAACTCGACAATGGAAGTGCGGAACATGGTCCACTCGGACTCAATGTCCCCCGCTTCCCTCGAGATAAGGGAGAAGTTCTGCCAGAGGTGGGCATTGACACTCTTTCTGACAGGGGATTCTGCCAGGCATTCCCAGCAGACCCTCACAATACGTTTGGGTCTGCCCGGTTGGACCAGCATCTTAACCCAGTGTATTTCAGTCTACCATTATTTCTCTATACAATAAACGTTGTCCATTAATAAAAGTCACAAGAAAATATAAAGGTCTAAATAAGGCATGGATGACGACGGGGATAGAGAATGCATGTAAAAAGTAAAACCTTTTATACAAAAGTATTACTAAATTGAGAACTATGAAAGCTGAAATAAAGTACAAGACCTAGAAAAATAAACTATTGAATATTATACGAACAAGTAAGAAAGATTATTGCCATGTGTTACTAGAGCAGAATAAAAGCAACACACAAGAAATGTGGAAAATACTAAATCATGTAATTAAAAAATAGCTAAAAAAAATGGATTATCCAGAATATTTTATAAAGATAAAAATATTGTTATTGAAAAAAATTCTGACATAGCTAATGATTTTAATGAGTATTTTGTTAATGTTGGCAGTAATTTGGCAAAAGAAATCCCTGAGCCAAGAAACAAAAATGAAATAGATAAGCATATAAAAAAAAAATCCATCCACAATGTGGTTTAATGCTGTTAACGATACAGAAGTATTAAATGTTGTTAAAAAATAAACAAATAAAAAGGTTACTGACTGCTTTAACATTGATATGACATTAGTAAAAAGTATTATAGAATATGTTGTGCAACCCTTCAGATATATATGTAATTTGTCGTTTAAAACCGGTATATTTCCATCAAAAATGAAAATAGCAAAAGTTATTCCTGTTCATAAAAATGGTGAAAGACATATATTCACTAACTGTAGACCAATATCACTGCTACCACAGTTCTAAAAAATTCAAGAAAAAATATTTGAATATAGACTGGACCATTTTATTGAAAAACATAAGTTTTAAATGAAAATCAATATGGGTTTAGAGAAAAACGGACCACCTCAATGGCAGTCATGCAACTCGTAGAAGCAATATCTACTAACATAGATAATAAAAAAATTACTA
Organism: Vanacampus margaritifer; assembly: GCF_051991255.1. Lineage (NCBI taxonomy): Eukaryota > Metazoa > Chordata > Actinopteri > Syngnathiformes > Syngnathidae > Vanacampus > Vanacampus margaritifer. The sequence continues at coordinate 2,780,483 of NC_135450.1, forward strand.
TTTGAATTTTTATAGATTTAAAAAAAGCATTTGATACTATAGATCATTCTATACTAATGAATAAATTTGAAGGATATGGCATAAGAGGTTTGGCATACAAATGGATGAAAAGTTATTTGGATAATAGATATCAGTACTTACAGTTTAACAATATACAATCAAACCACTTGAAGATCACTCATGGAGTCCCCAAAGGGTCTGTGCTAGGCCCCAAATTATTTATATTGTATCTAAATGATATCTGTTGTGTCTAAAAAATATTCAAAAGTGTCTTATTCGCCGATGACACAACTCTCTACTGAACCTGAAGCAGCTTCTGACTACTGTGGAGAATGAATTGAACACATTAAAATACTGGTTTGACTTAATAAATACATCATAAATTATAATAAATAAATAAATTATCGTTAAACTTAAACAAAACCAAGTTTATAGTTTTTGGCACCAGACAAACAGGTCAAAATTATGGTAAATTCAATTGATATAGAAAGAGTGTATGAAACCAAAATTTCTCGGGGTAGTTATTGAGGAAAAATTATGTTGGAAATCACACATAGATAATGCCAAAAGGAAAATGTCAAAAATTATAGGTATACTCTCTAAAACTAAGGATGCCCTGAATAAGAAATCATTATACACATTATATTGTTCATTATTATTATCATATCTGACCTATTGTGTGGAAATTTGGGGAAACTCATATAAAACAAATACCGATCCTGTTTTGAAACTGAAAAAAAGAGCCATAAAAATAATAAATCGATTACAATATACAGAACCAACTCATTCTCTATTTATTAAATCAAATACAATGAAATTCTACGACTTAAATTAATTTAAAATAGCAAAAATAATGTATAAAGTACGCAACAATCTACTCTGCCACAACTCAGAAGCTGTTTGAAATTAGAGAGACTCCTTATAACATAAAAGTAACAAGTGTTTACAAAAAAATTAAAAGAAGGACAAATATTAAGCAAATGTGTGTTTCTGTAAAAAGTGTTAATTTGTGGAATTATTTTGGAACTCACCTGAAAAGATATCAGTCACTTGCTGAATTTAAAAAAAAGTTGTTGTTTTTTTCTTACATCAGTCATGAGCTGTTAAAATTGTATATATGCTGTAATTTCTTTGGATGTATCGGTATGAGTGTAATGAAAATTGTATATAAATGTATTATGGTATTAGTCTATTAATTTCATGTACATGTGTCACCGGCAAACGTGCGTATGTTAAAGTACACTTTAATGTAATTAGGTTTATACATTTCCTTTTGTTGAAATACATTACCTTATTATTTTATTAGCATAAAACAAGTAAGGGGTAGGACTAGAAGAGTTTTTAACTTCCTCATACCCCTTTTGAACATATAAACTCTTTTCTTTCTTCCTATTTTTGTTTTCTTTTTTTTTTTGCTTCAATTTATATTTTAGACTGTGTTTTCTTTGTGTTTATATGTTCAATAAAAAACCAAACCAACCAAAAAAGTCCTTACTGTGTTACGTTTTCATAAAAGTGAACAAAAGGATTGAGAGATTTAGAGGGGTTTCTAGGCTCTCTGCTGTTCCGAACAAGAGGCAATTTGAGCTTTTCATTCCAACTTTGGCTGGGTCTCTGTCAGTAAGGGGCCTAAACAGGCTGTATGGAGACTAGGCTTCTCTGTGTTCTTTTCACGTTTTCCCAGGGACATCCAAAATAAAAGTTCCATTTTGCTTTTGTTGCTGATGGTTGCATAACATCAGTTGGACTATTAGGTGTTTGGTCACGGAGGTCCACAGGGCTAGTGGTAAACATCACATTGCATATCCACTGGAGCCAAAGAGCAAACTTTTGATATCTACTGGGCATAATAGGTGTATCCCCCCATCCCCAATGTTTCATGTAGTGGTGCAAAACTAGGTTCATTTTATGGCCTTGGATTATTCTGAGCCATCCACTCAAGTGATCCAGTTGTCTTTAGTCACTTGAGTCAATGCAGTAGTTAAGCAGGCCTGTGACTCCAAACCTGCTCCATTTACAATGTGAGATAAGTTAAATTACTTTGTATGCTATTTTCAGCACTTCTGAGTTGTCTGGAGTCAAATCCACGTAAGAGAACAACAACTGCACTAACAATTGCTCCTTCAAATATTCTTTGTTAGCGCTTACAGTCTATGAAATAAAGACTTTGGAGAGGTAACCGTTTTCCATCCATCCATCCATTTTCCAGACCACTTTTTAAAGAGTAAAAAGCCGGTGTTTTGAAAACAGGTTACAAAGTAAAGAATGTTTTTAATGCTCGGTCTGCCACAATTCTGCAATTACTCAAGTGACCGTTATTTTTGACTACTTGGACATTATTTGCACATGATTTGGAAAACAAAACAAAACATTATGGCCTGATTATTTTTTATTTCATGGAATATTCTTCGTATCGAGTCTTTTCCAATTTATCAAAAAAAGCATGCTCTTTTGTACATTATTTTGAGCAATACCTAAATAAAGGCTAAGAAACTCTCAAGATCACAAAACAAGCACAGGCTTACATTACATCCATCCATCCATCCATTTTCTTGGCCGCTTTTCCTCACAAGGGTCGCGGGGGTGCTGGAGCCTATCCCAGCTGGCTTCGGGCAGTAGGCGGGGTACACCCTGAACTGGTTGCCAGCCAATCGCAGGGCACACAGAGACCAACAACCATACTCACAATCACACCTAGGGACAATTTGGAGTGTTCAATTAACCTGCCATGCATGTCTTTGGAATGTGGGAGGAAACCGGAGTACCCGGTGAAAACCCACGCAAGCACGGGGAGAACATGCAAACTCCACCCAGGTAGGCCGAAGCCCGGACTCGATCTCACGTCCTCTGCACTGAGAGGCGGACGTGCTAACCAGTCAGCCACCGTGCTGCCCGCTTACATTACAGAAATATGCAATATAGCAACAACAACAAAAAGGATAATACAGTAATAATAATGGTGATAATAAGGTGTCCTCCTGTAGGCTACATACCTTGAAAATGATCAGATGGGATGTTAACAAGTGTGAAATTTGATACTTTCACTCGTCTTCATTTGCTAGCAGTCACTTCTGGAAATATTTCAGAGTCACTCTAAACTAGATGATGCTTCTTCCAACTTCCAAGACACATCACGCTCTGAACCTACTTCTCCGTTAGATTCTTCCTCATCAAGTCTCTGAAGTAAGGATACAGCCTTCCTCGCTGTCATTTTCCATTTATTTGTCATTTTTGTCTCTTGGGTTTGAGTGACGCTACTATGCACGGGGCTGCGGCCTGCCCGATAGGCATCTTTGGAGCAGTTGTGTGTGTTGAATCTAGACCTGGCCTGATAACAAATTTCACTTGCCATGGAGTACCACTTAGGCAGGAAGCGTAACATGTGGTGCTTCATTTCATCATATAAACTTTCAAGCTGTTTAAACTAACATGCTAAAATTAATTTATCAAGTCATCAATTGCAGCCTGGTCATCCTGGAAAAGGGCATCCCTCCAACCCTTCTCTACAGGTTTGCAGCTGAGTGTGAAGCAGTTGGGATGAGAATCAGAACTCCCTTAGGGTTGTGGATGAGATCCTGCCCCATGCAGAGGAATTCAAATATCCTGATCTTGTTTAAGTTCAAGAAAATTCCTCGCTCCAAAAAAGTGCCCTTTGGAAAGTTTTTTTTAATATATTTTTTTAAATAAACACGACTGAGGACAGGTCAATGTTTACTCAATCTTTTAGAAAAGCTGCATGATTAATCGCGTGTGAAAACTCCCAATATGCGTCGTCTGCGCGCGCGCACCCGACCTAGCTCAATCGCTCGATGGCTCGCTCACTTCCTTTGTCACGTGAATGCTAATTGCCCACGGTCGTGGTGTGGGACAGACACACACAAGCATCTCCTTCCCCTGCTGCTCCAGCCCAGCCAGGTAACTGTGTTATAAATCCAGTGAAATTATATTGTTTGTTTGTCCTCTATTCCCTACCTATAATCATTTTGTTGTAAAGTAGCATGTCTCATACAGCACAAACAACTGAACATAAATTAGCCGATATTAGCCACCTAGTTTAAAATGCTATATGCTAATTCAATAATAGATAACGTGATAACCACCACACAGTAAGACTAATGACAGTGAAAGGAAGCTCTCTGTGATCCGTGCATTGAAAAGCATTGGACTTTGGATCATTGTAATTTGATTTGTGGGGATTATTTTGACTTCAAAATGTGATGAACTGTTGTTTGTGTCTAGTTTGTATTATGCCTGTAGTCATAGTCCACAAACAATCCAATACGTCATTGGTGATCAAAACATTCGCATTGAGTTTCATTGTGGAAATATCAGAAATGCCCGGATGTTTTGAATTGTCAATTGCCTGTGAAAAATACCGTTTTGCCTTTTTGTAATGACAACAGTCAGTCTTATTCATTCTCCTGCCATTGGTCAGTTTGGTTACAATTGGTCTATTTATTTAGTAATTGTAGCATAATGCCTAAAAAGGAGAGGCTAAAAAGGGGAAAAGAAAAAGGAGCTACAGCAAGCAGTCAAGGGAAGCATCTCTCTGCTCTCTTGGGTGAAATCAAAGACGCATGAAGAGTCAAGGCAAGAGAGAGTCATGTTAACTAGAGTTTAGCACCTTTTAAAGATCCCATTTTAATATTGATTTTCTCCTTAAGGTTAATTGTATTGAAAAACCTTATTTTAAGTAGTTTGTACTAAATCAGCAGGCATGAAGCTATTATTAGCTAAATTATTAGCTATTATTTAGTACAAGTCTTGCAGTCATGTTGCCTTAATATAGGCTGTTATTAAAACTAGCTGTGGGCTATTATTAATTATTATGATGTGTGTGTAATGTTTATTTCAAAACTTCTATTGACATTTTCGAACATCCGGGCATTTCTGATGTGTCCTCAATGCAACACATTGCAAATATTTCCTTTATACGGTGAAAACAAATGGCAGATTATAATGCTTTTTCCTGTGACTATACATACGACATCTCATCACATTTTGAAATCAAAATAATCCTCACAAATCAAATTACAACAATCCTTAGTCCAACGATTTTCAATGAACAGATTCACCAAATTGACGGCCATCTTGACTTGATGTCATCTCGCAATTGTCAGTAAGGTATATTCCTTGTGCACAAAAGTGCCCCCCCCAAGCACTTGCCCCCCAAAATCTCTGTGCAAGCCACTGGGGCTCGGTGATCTGGTAAGATGCCTCCTGGGCTGTTATGGTATTGCAGCCACGCTCAGGGACGACCCAGGAATGCCCATCGGCTGGGCTAGAAATGCCTCGTGATCGCCCTGGAAAAGTGGCTAAGGACAGGGACGTGTATGGGTTTCCCTGCTTGGGCCGCTTCAACCGTAACCTAACCTAAGCGAAAGAAAATGACTGGCTTGACATTTTCATCTCAATATTCATGTCACGTTGTCTCAAAGGGATTGCCGGAATATCTGATCCCCAAATCCCATAACCAAGGTCAAGCCTTTTTATTTCTCGCAAGTGTTAAGTCTCAGTTGTTCCGATATTCCTCTAGCCTAATCTGAAACATTCTGTGCCACCACTAACAAGTTACTGGAATCTCTGAATGTTATCCAAAATAGGGGCCACAAAGACACATTCATAGACAGACACACTTGGCATCAGCCTTCCAAGGTATGTCAGTCTGACACTAACTAATCCCTGTCAGCAGCCTCTTTGTTTTGTGCATCATTTAACTTCTTAACAGGTGACTGAGTGACCCCTGCCAGGAGATTAACTAATTTCTTTAACAACTCTGTGCACTGTCACATTTACTACTCACTCTGCTTTCAGACATGCTGGTAACGGAAAGAGTGCGTGTGTGCGTATTTGTTTGTGTAGTGTACAGTATTGTATAACCAGTGTTAAGCATTGCTGGCATTCCAACTATCGAGGCATCATTAGTTCCACTGCATTTCTCATTAGCGTGGTTGTAAAACTGCTGTTTTCAACATCAAATAGTGTTTCTATGCTATCACTTAACACAGTAACATCCACAGAAGCTATATTTCCCCAGCCATTTCTAAACATTAACTCATTTGCTCCCAAAAATATATAAATATGTTCTATTTTAAATGTTTTAAGTGTCCCAAAGACTTATCTATGTGTTTTTTTAATGCTAGACTGAACATACAGAAGGCTTTGATGCAGACTCTGAACTGCAGAGAACGGGTGAAGCAATAGTAGTAATTGCAAAAATGGCCAGCAGTTGACAGCAGAGTATAAGAGCTCAACCATGGCCAAACAAGCTGATTTCCCCACAGTTCTAAACAGATTAGTGAATAATGCTGAAACGTAGCTATATTCTAATGCTAATTGCTGCAAAATGGAACAGATAGAAATTTACTCATTTTCCTGATAAAAGAAGAGACTGTGTTTATAACAATAGAACAGAATATTCTGTGGGCCTTGCAAAATCAGTCAAAATTCAGTAAAACAGCTGGGAGTGAAGTTGGTTGCTTCAGTGAAAATGGTTGGGAGTGAATGAGTTAAACAGATGTAGAATTTTGTCATTTTTCAATGTTCATAAAAAAAAACAACTACTAATTTCACATCAACATACTTTATATGAAAATGTATATAAAAACAATAATTCAGAAATTCAATTAAAAAAAATATATAAATGAAAATAAAAACATCTGTCTATCTATCTATCTATATCTATATATATATATTTATCTATATATATATATATATATATATATATATATATATATATATACAGAGAGAGAAAGAGTGAGAGAGAGAGAGAGAGAGAGAGAGAGAGAGAGAGAGAGAGAGAGAGAGAGAGAAAGAGTCACAGCAGCCATTTGGATTTGGGACCCTCCTCATTGCTTGTGTGTGTCACTTCACATCAGTTAGTCATGTAGATGTAGCTCAATTGTAGGGATGAGCCACTATCCGTAGCTGTTCGACCATCTAAGGCTACGTTTACACTGCAGGTCTTAATGCTCAATTCCGATTTTTTTGTGAAATCAGATTTTTTTTTAGTAGCATTCACATTACCTATTAATTGCGACCTCAGTTTGTCTGCTGTGTGGACGTAATGCGTCCCCAAAGTGACCCGCATGCGCAGAAGAAGATACAATATCACTCACAACACTGGTCCGGATGTTATAAGTCCGTCGTTGGGGCTCATATTTTTACTCTCATATCTACAAATTGGTAAAGGAGGAGGTAGAAATAATATTTTGTGAAAATGAGGCCTGTTTGAGCGCCTCATCTCACAGAGGCCCCTGCTTTTTTCAGGTCGCATTTGGGCAAAAAAGTATGATATGGATTGCATTTGCCTGCAGTGTGAACAGGAATCTTTTTAAGTCTATGAATAATATTTACAGAACAGTCTGAAAATGAATATTCACTGTTTTTGATCACAATAGTAAAGAAACTATTTACAGAGCAAGTTGTTTATAAACTCGAGACAATGCTGCTGAATACAGTACATGCAGTAGGAAACAAACTATAATGTGAACGAACAAGTGTTGTCATAGCAACACAGATTTCTTTTTCTATCGTTATTTGTTTTTAATGTTTTATTTAATTTTTACTACTTAACGGGTGTTAAGCTGTGTGTAAAGCTTAATTTGCAATATTTATATTTTTGTGGACTATAGTGGGGGGGGGGGGGGCAAATATATATTGATTCGTAGTGTGTTCAGCTGTGCAAGTGTGTAAGTGCATTTACCAGCTAAATAAAAACTGACGCATTACCGAACCAAGGCAGTTCTGCCTTGTCAAGAGCGTTGCGGCTGCACAGCGCTGCAAAACACGTTTCCCACGTAACCTTGACAAACATACAATACTAAATATGAGTGCGCTGTAGAACTAAATATGAGTGCGCTGTAGAAAATTAAGGACCAATTATAGAGATAATTAATTACTCTCAGCGTGCCATAAGGCGACAGATCCTCTCTCCCATCTCTCTCGCATGTGCTGCACGCCGCGGAGAGGAGGGAGGGGATGACTTTCTTTTAGCACGGATATTTAGGAAGTCTACCCATGATATATTTGTATTCAGGAAAAATCAATTATCCGTACCGGATTCTCGTGTTGTACGAATATTCGGCTCACCCCTACTTGATTGTATACCTATAAGGGGGATCCTGTGTGACATATTGTTTATGTTTCACGTGACAGGAAACTGTGTGGCAAGAAGCAACGTGTTTTACATGGAGTTCGATCGTTTTGCACATTTGGAGGAGGATAAAGGGAAGCAGATGGTTCATTTTTGTTCTGCCATCAATTGTACAGCCCGTTGGGGGCCGGATAAAAAGTTTTTTTTATCGCATTTCCACCGAAAGGGGCCGCAAAAAATTAAAGAAATGGCTGCAAGCCGGGAGTGTATAACTTGACGATCAAAGCCTGGATTCCGACTGATGCGGACGGGTTTGTGAAGCTCACTTTACCACTTTGGATCTAATATTTTTGCTGTCCCGAAATCAACCAAAATCGCTGTGTTTAAAACAGCTTGTTTTAGGGGTGTGTCACTTTTATGTAACGCCTAGGCCATAACCTTCTCTCTCGAAGGAGCAGTGATTTTGGTCATGGTAGCTATGTGCTAATGTTGTGAATGGAAACGACTGGCCATGGGAGCAGAAGAAAAGAAAAATACAGACATGTCTTTTACACATTTGAGATCTATTTTAATATGTGGAAAAGTGCCATAATGTTTTACCATGAGAAAAAGTAGCATAACGTTACTACAGAGACTATGTTGTAGTGTTAGTTTGTCATTGTTTAGGCAATGGTTATTTTGCACATTTTGCGGTTATTCCTTGCTTTTTGTAAGCAAGCGTTTTTGGTTCATGTTTTTTTTCCTTGCCTTTTGCAAGTGTCCTTGGTTGTGTTAATTTGTAACCAGTTATTCAGGTGGTTAATTTTCGCGCATCATTGTGGAATAAATCTCATTCCTCATTTTGTGGTCTGCGTGTTTTGAGATCCACTCTCACCGTCTACCCCGGTGACATAACACCAAGTAGATGCCTTAAAATCAAATATAAGTGACCGTAACCAATAAAGCTAAGTCATCAACTGATATTGGTACAATATTTACTACATTTTTGATGTACACTGGGAGTCTTAAGAAGCAACCAAACCATGGAGCAAAGCTGTGAGTGTGATTGAGTGTTCTGGTTAGTTGTGAGCATTCATTTAGGGCCATGCCAGTGAGCCTGACAGGTCTCCTCTAGGTGGCTCTCTCTAATAGGTGCTAATTGCATTCCATTCCTTGCTGGTCAGTAGCCAAGAGGAATGTGACTGTTATTACGATAGATCCCTGGAGCCTTGGTCCATCAGCACATTTTTCTGCACTCAGTCATAACACTCCTGCAACGGCAAAGGTATGACAGGGACTAAATAAAGTGGGATATTAGCAGTACTAATAATCTTAAATAAGTAATAACCAGAGACACCACAACATGAGATGCCAGACAAGATTGAAACAGAATGTAGACTAGAATTTAGACCAGCTAGAAACAGGCCCGTGATTTACAGTTTAAAATGAGGACTCATCAGACCACAGCACACTTTTCCACTTTGCGACAGTCAATCTCAGATGAGCTCGGGCCCTGAGAAACTGGTGGCGCTAATTGGGTGTTGATATATGGCTTTCGATTTGCATAGTAGAGTTTTAGCTTGAATTTAGATGTATGGACGAACTGTTAAGTTAAAATGATTTACTTAAATGTTACCGAGACCAAAATATCAATAACCTTTACACAATCACGCCAGTGTTTAATGCAATGCAGCTTAAATTGTGGTGTAGGTAGTGCAACACAATTTTGGTTAATCGAGGCGTAGGCAGACAGATTCTCACACATGGACGCAAGATCGGGGGTACAGGGATGTCTCCAAGTGTACTCACACCACAGTGGCCAACTTTACATCATCATCATAATCAAATGGAGATCTTCTTGCTGTTCCTTTTAAACATGTCGCCTGTCTCGTCTGCTGAATTTGAATGAGAGGATCCACTTCCATTGAATGGCTAAATCTGCTGTTCCCTCTAGAGCTGTCGAAATTAATTGATTAATCGACGATCGATTATCAAATTAATCGACAACTATTTTAATAATAGAGCAATCGTTTGGAGACAGTTTTTTATTTTTTTATTGTCCAAATCCTCTGATTACAGCATATTAACAGTAATTGTTCACTGGTTTCTGCAGTCCTTCAAAAATAATAAACATTGGCAAACATCTGTGTTTTTACTTTGGAAAACAATGACCGAACGGTAATGAAGTACAACAACAACCCCCCCCCCCCCCTTTTTTTAAATCACTATACAAATACGAAGTATGAAATAAACAGCAATCACTGGTTAATTAACATTAATCTGGGGAAAAATGTTTTTGTAATACAGTTTAATGCAAAATTAAAATGAATCTGATTAGTCGATTAATTGATAGAATAGATAAATCGATTCTAAAAAATATTTGATAGTGACAGCACTAGTTCTCTCCCAACATTGAATAACCGTGACCTCCACGAGGACCCTTTTGCCAGAGTTGCTCACATATGTTTGGGAATAACTGATGGTAGAATCACATGTTGATTTTTAAATCACAGCCGTCACTCTATTTATATGTATGGGTATTATTTGATTCAAAACTAATTAAAAAAATTAAGTCAGATAATGTTAAAATTTTTATCAGTTTGATCAAGTCCAACTTGTTCTCCGTGAACTTCAAAAACTGAATATAGTATGTTCATCAGTTCATGAACTCTTGTAACTGTAGTGAAATCTCAAAAGTATTAACTCTGGGGAACTGAATACTATTACATGCCACACTTTACATATTTGTTGTACACAATTAAGTTCTGTTGATGTATCAATTTGTACCGTTTGTGTGTGAGTGTATGTTTTCTTGCACATCATGCACGTCCCCACCCTACACATGAGAATACGTGAGGAAGCTGATGTGTCAGTACCAGCCTCACTCTCTATTCTAGTAAATTTTACACTTTCTTACACAATGGCTCATTCATGCATACAATCTCTCTCTCTCTCTCTCTCTCTCTCTCTCTCGCTCTCTTTCCTAAATATGACCATGGAGCCCATGACGGTAGAGGAAGCAAATTAACTCCTATCCTTCCTGCCGCCTCTCAGCTCATGCACTGCATTTGTTTCCCAGTAATGTTTGCCGCAAAGCAGATGACACATAAGGAAAATGTGAGCGTAGCCACTTTGTTTTAAAAGCAGTTAATTCAAGCATATGAATTGGCTCAAAATGCCACTAACATAAATAAACTGGATGTTTTCGTGTGATTGACGCTATAACCTTTTATCAATATCTATTACAGAAAATGCTACAGCACAGTCACTATAAAGCCGGAGGACTGTCTTTATTTAAGTATACTGCACAGTACATATTATTTAACCTTTAAAATAAATAAACAAACCAAATATCCCTAGCTTCTTTTGAATAGTATATATATAATTGCATGTTAAATGTGTAATTTATGCAATATCCACACAATATATAGTTTTTACTTTTACAAATTGAAAATGTGTTTAAACTGTAAAACATTGCTCCAATGTCAGTATCAGCGTTAACTCTGGAGTAATGTCAGTATCAGTGTTACCTCTCGAGTAATTGAAATTCTTTAAAGCACTAAAAACAAAAAACCTCTTAACTCATTTTTATTTACTATAATGTCTGCTCACGTGCAGCCAAACTTGAGTCACTGGCGGGAAGTTGGACAATGTCGGACTATAAGTAGTTTTACTTTCTGTTTTGCCGGCTTGATGCTTGCTGGAGAATTCTGAAATAATACGTTCATTTTACAAAGTCAAATTCAAATAGCATATTAGTTGTACGTCATTGGCGTATCATCTCAAAGAAAAATACCCTGCTCAAGTAAGCTGGTGGGGTGCCTGGTGGGCCTGCCCCGTTCTGCTGTGTTGGGCTTGGGGCATGGGCCGTGTTGGGGGTCGCTCCTGGCTCCTGGGTTTAGCTCTCTGGCCGGGGTCCCCTGCGGGGCCCGGGGGTTGTGCCGCGGCGTAGGGGGCCTGGGGGGTTGTGCTTGCTCTGTCCTGGCCGGGGTTGACGGCTCCCCTCTTTGGTGGAGGTTTCACCTGGTGGAGGTGTCAGATCCACCACACCAGCATCTACCAAAATTCAAACACAATCTGCTTTTTCCTCTGGTCGTTGAATCGGTGGAGGTTGATGACTGTGGATCTCACTCTGCTTCATCTATCCTTCCTTCCTTTCCTCAGTCTTTCCTTTGGTCTCTTGAGGTCTCCCTAATTTGTTGGAATTTAGATGTTTCTGGGGATGGTGAATTAATTGAACTCTCCAAGTTGTCCATAGGTGTGATTGTGAGTGTGGATGGTTGTTCGTCTCTGTGTGCCCTGCGATTGGGTGGCAACCAGTTCAGGGTGTACCCCGCCTACTGCCCGAAGCCAGCTGTGTTAGGCTCCAGCGCCCCCCGCGACTCTTGTGAGGAAAAGCGGTTAAGAAAATGGATGGATGAATGGGGTTGGTGAAAGATTCTGGTTGGTAACCCGGTGGGTAGTAAGTGATGTCTGGTCGGTGTTGGATTTCACTTTTCTTTCTTTTCTTTGATCCTTCCTTGGGTCTCCTGACAACTTTACGACTCTGGCTGGATTGTGAAGTATTCAGTTTGGGTGAACGGTATGTTTTAATTAATAGGTTTTAGGTGAATTAATGAGCACACACTCACATGCACGCACATATGCACACACAAACCCGCACATGCACATAATTCCGAACATACTCACGCACATACAAAAAAACTGAAAAAGACAGAAAGCAATGATGATGACATGTCGAATCGGTAAGATTACCGAATAAACAATACGAGAGAAAAAAAGGAAGAGTGTCAAAGGCAACACGGCGCTTCACGATTGCGCCGAGTCTGGCAGTATGAAGATCATGCTGCAGTACAGAATGTCCATGGAGCAGGAATGCTAGGGCATGACGCCACTGCTTTCCGCCAGTGTCACTAGCCACACCAACATTTCCACATACTAAAATAGTTCTCAAATGTGTAAAAGACATGTCTGTGACATGCATTCGTCAAAATTGACTTTGGATCTAATATTTTTGCTGTCCCTTAATCAGCCTCTGTTCAAAACAGCCTGTTTTAGGGGCGTGTCACTTTTATGTGGCTGACCAGGCCAAGCCTAGGCCATACCATTCTCCCTCGAACTGGCTGTGATTTTGGATCCGGTAGCCATGCGCTAATGTTGTGAATGGAAACAACTCGGCCATAGCGAGCAGAAGCAGTGTGGTACAACCGTACAATTTTAAGACAGACAGACATGTCTTTTACTTCTTTGAGAAGTATTTTAATATGTGGAAAAGTTTTTAACGTAAGAAAAAGTAGCATAACATTACTACACGTTCTAGCGTTAATTGTTTAGGCAGTGGTTCTACTGAGAGCGTTATTTTGCCGTGAATGTCTCTGATTTGCTGTGAATGCTTGTAGACATTTACAAGCCGTTATAAATAACACAAATGTGCACATTTAGGCCACTGCGAGGTTGCAGCGTGTAAGCCGTCTCGTCGAGACCACTTAGAAGCCGGTTAGCATCACAAAGTCACCAGTCACGGCAAAATAACCACCGCAGATTTTATCTTGGCCAAACAATATGTGACCGCTTCAACCACCGTCTGCTTTATCATATCTGACCTCCACATGGCAAATGTAGCCCACACTTTAGGCACTGTAAATACACCGGTATTATGATAGAAGGTGTGATATCGCACATCTCTAATTAATAGGATATAAAGGAAGGCTAAATCAAAATAAAATGTTAAACTTACATCTTTCACGTTTGCACTCGTGTCACACACTGCTGTCATGTTTGCAAATCCAGCTCTGAACAGGCTTTAATTAACAAAACAGTCCTTTGAGAAATGGGAAACCCTAACCCTAACCGGTACACGTGCTTCAAAAATAAAATTAATCCACTGTCTTCTCAAAGACTCTGACGTAGGAAGCAACCACTTCTTCCTGATCATTGTTTCCCCATTGTTCTCCATGATGGGTATTTGAGCAGGGGAAAAAAAGGAGCAGCCAGCTTCTCGAATTTCTGTGGGTGTGACAAACCTTTACCAGAGGTGGTGCCACTAACCCGAAGGGGCGGGGTCGAGTACACTTCTGTGTCTTGTTGACGTCACCAAGTCACGAAGGTTTAATCTCCCTGTTTGAAGCACACTTTTTAGAAAGGATGAGAAAGCTAAGGACGTCGCTTTTTTTAAAAAAATTTTTTATAGCTGGTTGGATTGTAAACAGGCCGGGGATGCATGTTATTGATAGAAAACCCCACTTAAGTGCATTTTCATACTATGGGACCTTTAGAATATTTGTGGGAGTATTTATTTTCTACATTGGGATGGTTTTCTGATCAATCACTGCACTGGTTGTCTGTTTTTCTTTTTAGTTTTGAATGAGAGGATTTCACATCTCAGCACCTGATGTCTCAGTGGGCGCAGCAGCTTGAGGCACAAGCTCAAGGCCAACGGTACTGTTTTTCAAGTCAAATTCAAGGGAGTCACCTTACTGTTATTGTTGTCATATTAGAGGCCCCTCTGAAAGCTGCTGGGAGGTAGATAAAGGGCTGCACCAACAAACAATGTGTGATCTTTCTTGAACGTGGCTCTTTAGCAGATGTGTTAAGTCAAATAAATAGGAGGGAGAGTACATCAAATCCAGATCTCTGTAAGGGAGCGAACAGCAACAGGTGTTGGAAACAGTTCAAAAGTACTTGACTATACAGTGAAGAATATATAGTAAAGCAATTAATTCATTGCTAATAATTTTCTTCTCAGTACTGTGTTTGTGGTAAACATTCCAAAATAGCCCACATTGCCTCTGTGACAAATTAGCATATCAAAAGAGATAGTATTTATTCACCTGTACATTTCTGATAAACTCAGGCAAAGTGATTAAAAGTGCCTGACTGTACTTTTTGGCAAAACCCCATCAGAGGAGGTCAGTCCAGAGTTAGCATGGCTTTATGTCCGTCTTGGTGTTATTGCCAGTGTGAGTATCGGTATACAGTGGGAGTGGGGCTTGGGAACCAGTGACTAGGTTTGTTCTCTGCCATTGTTCGTCTTCAGGATGTCCTTCAGGAATGTTACGCAGGAGGTCAGAGGAGAAGCTCTGTGTTACTGTCTGGAGGGAAGCCAGGAGGGCCGTGTGTGTGTGTGTGTTGTCATGATTTTTTTATTTTTTTATTTTTTTTCTTCTTTTTTTTCTGGAGAGCTCAGTATTGTTCATTCGGTAATTTTACCGATTTGACATGTCATCATCATTGCTCTCCTTTTTTTTGTATATATTTTTTTTTGGAATGTGGGTGAATATGTGTATGTGCGTGCGTGCGTGCGTGCATTCATTAGTTCCTGGAATTCTCACTTTGTGACGTAGAACTACGAATTGTGGAGGGAAGTCAGAAAGTCAGAATTCTCACTTTAAAGTGAAAATTCTGAGATTAATTTTGACTTTAAAGTGAGAATTCTGAGAGTAAAGTGAGAATTCACACTTTAAATTTAAAATGCTGAGAATAAAGTAAGAATCCTGCCAACCTTTGTTTTTTCTCTTTACTGGCCCTAATCCTCTTCCGTAGAAATGAGATCTCTAATCTGCCACAATAATATGTACCTTGCAAAAGTAACACGTTGCAGTAATTACTCAATATATTTTTGTAATATTATTACAGTTGCTGACTGTCGTAACGTGTTACAATTGCGTGGCCCACAAGAAGAAAAAAACACACAAATCTATTAGAATATTTATAACATGAGCTGCTACTAAAATAAATCATCAGGCATCACACGGAACCTCTTTTATGACAGCATTGCTTTCTTTTGACACGACAGTCAGCTGGACATGGCTGAGAAGTCATAGTTTGTGAGACCATTCACTGTCGCCAAACATGCAAAATACAAGCAAAGTAAAACAAAAACTGAGTTTTTAACTGTGAAAAAGTAAGCGTCATTGTGTTTTTAGATAAGATTTGAACAAATGTACCATCACTTGCAGTATGAAGAATTATGATCATTCTGATTGGCTGTTAGCGAGCAAATCTGTTTGTCGTCTGATCGTGACGTAAGCATTTCAGTACAATTTGACCGTCAGCTCACTTTCTACCACTGACTGAAAAAGACAGCCATGCTGCCTGCTCCTATTTGACAGCCAAGTACCGCACACACTTAGAGCGTGGCTGTGTGAAGCATGGCAGAGGAGTGAGTTTTTTCCAAAGAGAAAGTCATTGTCCATAATATAACTGTTTTGACTTCACGCCAAACGACAAAGATCAGGTGAAAATCATATGCAAAGTGTGCAAGGCAAGGATGAAGATAAGTTACGGCAACACTATGAACTTCCATCATCTGAAACGGCAGCATCTTGCAGAGTACAATGAGAGCCAAGCTAATAAACAGCTCATGCATGCACCTCCAATAGCAGACCGTCACAGAAGCGTTCACCAAACTCACACTGTACGACATTGGATCCGCGCCATGACCTGCCGAGTCGTAAGTTGCCATATTTCGCATGTTTGTAGAGAAATGGTGGGGCAAAAAAATACAAAATGTGTGTTTAAAAAAAAAACAAGCTCTGTAGCATTTGTGAAATGATCAGGCCAAGCGGCGATTTAACTCCTTAATGCCAATTTGCAAAAGTTACCGGTCCATGCCAGAACACAACAACAGGCTAATGTGCGTAGCTTAGCAATAAAAAAAAGACTGTGTTGTATTCAAGGCCCGTTCAGACCATAGGAAACATGGCCCATGACCCACTTACAAGAGTTGTTACAATATTGATCTTTATATATAAAAGGTGCTTTTTACTTTGCTACCATCAACAGTTTGTTTTACCTTTGTGTTTTTTTGTGTGTGTTTATTTTATGTATTTTTTTATTTTTTACATGACTTCATACCAACCTAGTTGTGTGTACTTTAAAACATTCACTATTTTGAATGCACTACTTGAAAACAGAACTGTGACTGTTATTGTTTTGCACAGATATTTTGCACAGGTATTTTGCTGCTTTTTAATTTGGCGGTAAAATAATTTAAAAATCGTGATATAAAATTTTTGCAAGATCGCCCACCCCTACGTCACGCTAAAGAAACTACCATACGCTACATTAAATAATTAAGCTATGTTCACACTGTAGTACATGCTGCCCAATTCAGATTTTTTATTATTATTAGGTTTTTTTTATGTGCCCAAAGCACAACGTTGAGTGATGTACAACCAAAACATGACATCACTTGACATTGATTTGCGGAAGTACATATGGTCCCGACTTCCGCGTGGTGTCGGGGATCACCTTATCACATGGATTTATATGTAAGTAAGTCCGTGCCTTATCAATCTCATATTGCCAGAGTAGGGAGGCAGGAGGAGGTAGAAATGGTTTGGGGAAATGAGGCGACGTATGGGGAATTGGAGAATTCTACTTATGCTGACATCACGTCATTGCAGTGCATAATAAATGAAGCGCCTGCGGGGCTGAATTTCTATTATTGTCACAAATGTCAACTTAATACCATCCATCCATCCATTTTCTTGGCCGCTTTTCCTCACAAGGGTCGCGGGGGTGCTGGAGCCTATCCCAGCTGGCTTCGGGCAGGAGGCGGGGTACACCCTGAACTGGTTGCCAGCCAATCGCAGGGCACACAGAGACGAACAACCACACCTAGGGACAATTTGGAGTGTTCAATTAACCTGCCATGCATGTCTTTGGAATGTGGGAGGAAACCGGAGTATCCGGTGAAAACCCACGCAAGCACGGGGAGAACATGCAAACTCCACCCAGGTAGGCCGAAGCCCGGACTCGATCTCACGTCCTCTGCACTGGGAGGCGGACGTGCTAACCAGTCAGCCACCGTGCTTCCCTCAACTTAATACTTCATGTTTTAATTTATTTAACTATTTGTTAGACCAATGATCAAGTTTTCTTTAATACATAAAACAAAAATTCATTGTGTTACTGTTAAGAGGAACATGGCATTTGGCAATATAAGCTCATCTTTCCCTTTTGTGTAAATTAATTAGAATATGTTGGTAATTTCATTAATGGTGTACAGCCTGGGATAATTTTTTTACTGGACCATATATCAGTTCAAATATCTGAAAAATACATCTTCATTACAAATATGAATCAAAGGCAGCGATCTCCCATCATAGAGTGAAAATATTTCATACGTTATATATATAGTTAAAGGTCCTCTTTTCAAGTTAACTTTACCAGTTATTTTGCATTTTCTTTTTAAAATCTCAAAATCATGATTCAATAAATTAAGCCCCGATTAAATTTAAAAAAAAAAGAGTAACTTAAAAGTAACTTAATTTGAGTAACTCATTACTTTACACAGACTGTAAAATAAATAAACTTATTACTTTGAAATACAAGTAACTAGTAATATGAAATATATTACATTTTGGAAGTAACTTGCCCAACAATGCTTAGTATGATGCAGTACAGTCCTACACCACACAAAAGTACAACCATAAAAAAAAAAAAATATTGCTATATTTTGTATTACCATATTTGGCAAGGAGGAATTTTTCACAATTCTCTCATTGGATTTTAAATATACTCTACTGGTTAATTTGAATGTACCTCATAAAGGAAACTTGGCTTTGTTTGAACACATCCAAAAAGCTTCTTTAGATCTTCTGACTGGTCTTTAATGCCATTTGGGTGGTTTTATAACTTAAAGAGTGACTGAGGTCACGTAAGCCAATCGTCATGTGAGTCGTTAGGGTCATATGAGTCAAGGTGTGGTAGAGTGTTAAGATATCCATTGAGAGAAGACATTGTAAGAGTTTGAATGGTGGTGTCAGAGATCACCACCTATGTTAAGTAAAAGTCCGTTCATTTTAACGTACATGACCTGTGTTATTTCTCCCCTCCAACGACCTAGAGAAGGTAGTTCAGCGTCATCTTCTGTCAAAATTAACATACCGTATTCCTATTGTGTTTGCAGTTTTCACTATTGTCCTTGTTACAGCATAGCCAATTGCAGTTTACACTATAAATCAGTGTGATGAGCTTTATACTAGTGAGGCACTACTCTAGAGCCTGATATTAAAATATGAACCGAAAATAGAAGATTTAGAACCTGTCCACACGAAATCCGTTTCAATATATTCGCACAAGTTTCTTACCATTTAGGCAGTTCCTCCACATGGCGGCGAAGTTTCGAAGCTTGAAATAGATCACTAGATCACACAAACCGGGCTCCAGAGTGGAAAGATTTCAAAACGCGCCCCGTACGTTCCAATGTGGACAGCATATGGGTGGATAGCCGTGTCGTCGTCATTTTGCGCAACCTCCCTAGCTTGTTTATGCTTTTACAGCTAAATAATTTGCGTGAAGGTGTTGTACTTGAATCACCCGGCATTGTGTTCGTCTCACTGATCTGTATTAATACTGTATAGCCGATAGCCCATACACACTCGTGCAAGCCGTTGAAGCGACAGTGCAACCATCTTACTTGTCCTATCTTGCGAGCAGACTAAGGTATAAACTACTTTGAAGACCCCCTTTTCTCTTATTTGTCGGTTCCTAGACCCCAATAATAGATTTGGCACTCATCTTTTGTTGAATGGGAAACCGCAAGATATACGTCACCACACTTAATTAATATTCAAGCGAGGGGGTCAAACTCGGCCGGCCAGTCATGCTACACTCTAAAAATGGATTGGTTAAAAAAAAAACACCAATCTAGTTGGTTATGCGCATATTGGCTTGATCAACCAATAGATTGGTCAGACATTGACCATTCTGGGTTAACAATTGGTATGGTTACGGGCATACCAATTTTATTGGTTAGCCAAACAACCAATGAAATTGGTTACAATAGAAAGTAAATCACTTGGAAATATAGTTATCGTATCAATTTATTGTCTTCTAAATTTATTTATTAATTATAATAAGTGATTACAATATATGATATGATATAAATATAGTGTTTAAAAATGGAAATGTGTGTCTAGATAGATTGCTAGGCATCACCAGCTCAGTGGACTATAGTGGTAGAGAGTCTGTCCTGAGACTGGGTGTTTGTGGGTACAATCCCTGGCCGGGTCATTACAGAGATTATAAAAATGGGACCTATTTGCCTTCCTGCTTGGCACTCAGCATTATGGGTTGGAATTGGGGGGTTAGATCACCAAATGATTCCCAAGCGCGCGTGGCCCCTGCGGGATCACTGCTCCCTCAGGGGATGGGTCAACAATCAGTGGTACTCTTTTTGCCTCATACACAGATTAACCAACATCTTGGTCAGAATGACTAATTTGTATGAGTTGACCCAATCACCAATATACAGGGTGTCCATAAAGTCTCTTTACCATTTCAAAAATTTATTAAAAATGCAATTGATTAGGTATATATTATTTAGATTTGTTCTGTTGTATTCAGCGTTTATTAAAGTTTTTTTTTACCTCTTTTAATACACTTCTACATGGGCACCATTAGTTGCACGAAGACGGTACTCGATTTCTTGCCATGTTCGCTGTAACATAGCCTCATCAATTGTGGCAATGGCATCAGTAATCCTTTGCTTAAGGTCAGTAATGATAAACACTGTGTGTTTTTTTAAACACTGAATACAATAGAACAAATCGGAATAAAATATCTAATCAATTGCATTTTTAATAAATTTTTTAAATGGTAAAGAGACTTTATGGACACCCTGTATATTGTTTGAAAACAACTACCATTCTAGAGTGGTTGTTTTAACCAAAGGATATGTTCGACACATAACTAACAGCTAGATTGGTTAAATGTAACCCTTTTTTTTGTAAATTTGACCAATCCGTTTTTAGGGTGTAGACGCATGTAAACAGTCTACTGGCGAGATGTCTATTGCGCTAAAGCTAATTCTATCCGAGAATGATATCCCTGATGCCAAATTCACTGGTATAGACGCCAAAGAACATACAAATGTTCAATTAAGGCTGAAAAAGACGGGGAAAAGAGCCGACCTGAACCAGAGGCAAAGTTTTTTTTCTTCTCCCCCTCAAAACATCGTCCAATGCAACTAACACTGACATTCTCCAGTTTCAACAACCTATCCTTCCTTTAGTACCATATGCCCTGTGTGTCATATCTGGCTGTCTTACATCTTTGACAGTTGTTGGGGGTATTTTTTTTTTTGCTTTTTTGTGTATTTAGCGATTGCAATTCTGCTCTGAAATTCTTGGGCACAACCAACAAAACTCGCTATACCTCAATTCTTTCAATTATTATATCCTTCCCGCATATAAACCTGTTTCCTTAATTGAGAACAGACCCTACAGATACAGTTTTATACATGTCACAGCTCCACAAAAGGCAAAAAAATAAAATCAGGCGGTAAGCAAGACCGAACAACAGTGGCAAAGCCATTTTAGCATTTTTCCTCGTTATTCATTATTGTCGTCCGCCCGTCGAGGTAGTCGGTGGCCGGCAAGAGCAGGATTGTCATTGCAGGAGCACGCATGCATAGCCCCCAACAAAATGTACAAATGAAGGTGAAAGACTCACTTTGCTAGTATTAAACAGCTCTTTTAGACATCTGCACAAATTGATCCACATTCACATTTATCCCTCTGAAGTTTTGGCTTTGGAAAATGAATAAATACATCCTTTATAATTGGACGGTCGTAGTGTTTGGAGTCGTTTCTGCAAGTTCCATAACAGCTGTGTTTACTCTGCATGTTTTTTCCCCCGGAGATAAACGAGAACAAAACAAGCACTACCATAGGACGTCAACGAGTCGGCTTCTGTTTGACCTCCTTCCAGTTCAAGCTGCTGAAGTCACTTGACCTTGCGGTCTAAAAATAGCATTCGTTCGGTACCCCACTACAGTTATAATTCTTTAATAAAAAAATGTACAAGTTTCCTGCTGTAAACATCATTAATCATATAATTTATACATGTATTTAAGGCAAGTTGTAAATTTGTCTGAAGTCCTCTTGTTTATGTTTAACAAATTTAAAAACATCATAAATCATGCTGTTTCTACCAAGCAATGTCTCAAATGTTCTCTAATTCCAATACTGTAAATGTATAGGATTGTATGCCGAGAAACAGTTCTTGGGAGGAGTAATATGGCTGCCTGGCGGCTTCAAAAGTATTGGCCTATCGGCTATTCAGATCAGTGGTTCGTTTTCTTCGCTGATTCTTCTTCTACGCTTTCCGTTAACTCCCTGTGGCTGCGCTACAGCGCCACTCCAGACTTGGCATATACATTACAGCCGTCCACATCAGCCACGACGCCTAGACAGGCTCAAACCCCAGAACCCCCCAGATCTTACACACCGCTACAATTTAATTGACCAAGCTTTTGTGACATCACCCTTGAGTCCCTTGATGTACCCAAGGACGTTAAGGCTGTAGAGGGCAGACAGAGTGCAACCCACCGCACCACTCCCCTTTCATTGAACATCATGAAATCATCCAGCTATTCATCATTCCTTTGCCCCTGTCTTTGGTTATACTAGGTCCTAGCCTTGGCTGAAAGCTCATAATCCACACATCGATTGGTCGTTGGGCAAGGTCCTGGGTTGGAGCACTACAGTAAGTGTCCACAAGCTAGCATTGCTTCAGAACACCCCTCTCCTTCTCCTGAGCCCCCAGACATTACCTCTGTGCCCTTGGAATATCATGACCTGGCAACCGTTTTTAGTAAAGAGCAAGCGCTCACCTGGGCTTTGCTAACTTCTACCGCCGTTTCATCCGTGACTACAGTAAGGTGGCAGTGCCCTTGACTCGTCTCACCTCCACAAAGACCCATTTCAGTTTGACCCCAGTTGCAGATTTACATTTACCAAACTGAAGACTCTTTTCACAAATGCACCCGTTTTCAAATACCCTGACCCGTCTCTCCCGTTTGTGGTGGAGGTTCGTTGGGGTAGGGGTTGTGTTACGGCCTGTAGCCGGTAGTGGCATGTATGTGTGTACGCAGGTTTGATGTCCAGAGGAGCATTCCAGCCATGGCAACAGAGCGGGAAAGCCCTTGGCTGGTGGGCACGCCCATCCGATGAAAGAATACTTGCGTCACAGATCCTCTCCACTTCCTAGTCTCCGCCCACCATCTTCCACCTGCCTCTTCACCAGCTGCTGATAATCTCGTCATTAGTCTCTATTTAAAAGTAGTTGAAGCCCTTCATTCAGCGGGGATCAGACATTCGTGCTACACCGCGTATTGTGTGCTATTCGCTTTTGTCCAGTCTAATCCCCCTTTTAGTTACGGCTAATAGTTGTGAGTCAAGTAAGTGTGGGTAAGGAGTAGTTTTAGTATAGTTTTGCAACCCTAACCCTGCATCCAACACATCGTTTCCTCTGTCTGTATTAGATCAGCTAGGTTTAGAGTGGCACCCTTGGTTGTATTTATGTTTTTAGGTTGAGTTAGTGCAGTTAGTTACTGTTTTTCTTTGTTGATACAAGCGCCTTTTTATGTTCGTCACGCCTCAGCTTTAGTTTAGAGGGTTACGGGGATCTTTAGTTCAGCTTGTACTTTCTGTTTTGATAGTTTTTTCTTTTAGGGTGTCACTAGCTGCCCTGCTTGTACTTGTATCCATTCTCAAACCAACCCTCATCTTCTCACCATTTAATTTTCATCTGTTGCTACTGTCCGTACGTGTATGCCGAGCCTGGGCGGTAACAAGTTGGGGCTCGTCTGTGAGCTGAATAATTTGCCCTGGAGCCAAATTCAAGTTTTGTGTTTAAATTAGCGGTGTTGTAACGTGGATTCCATTAGTAGAACTTGGAACTATGTTTGATTTGGATGCGTTCATTGCCAGTCCTTCATTTGTGGTGCTTGATTCGTGCCGCAAGGAGGACCTTTTTGCCGTCGCGGAGCCTTTTCGAATCCCGGTTGCGAGGCAACTTTTGAAAGATGAGTTTCGAGCTCAAGTGGCTGGTGGAATTGGGGGTGATCAGGGCAGCTCCCCCGTTGGCGGAAGCTGCGGAGACTGTAGCTGTCCCTGTTACTCTCCCACCCGCTGTCCCTCCTGTGTTGAGCGCTCCGATGTTGGGAAGCCAGGGGGGTGTTGATGAGGGGGAAGCGGGGGCACAGGGGGTAGAGCCCAAGGGCGAGTGGCGTCCTAAAACCACAAAGCCTTCCCTGGTTCGAAGCCCTGCCACCCTTTCACTCCCCTGGGTCCCGGGAAGGAGCCGGCTGCAGATTCGGCTCGCTCGCCTAAAACCGGAGTCTGAGGAAAGAGCGCAGCAGGCTGAGCGCAACCTCCGTTTGTATCCATTCTCAAACCAACCCTCATTTTTGTAAATAAACCTAACTTATTATCTCACCATTTAATTTTCGTAGGTTGTTACTGTCTGTACGTGTACGCCGAGCCTGAGCGGTAACAGGCCGTCTTATCCCAACGAGATGTCACGTTTCGGTTTTGTATGTGTTAGGGTTTTGTTTATTTTAGTGTGTTTGTTGTGTCTTTCTGTGATTGGTGTTTGTCTTGTGTTTTTGAGTGTTTCTCGTCTTGTTATGTCTGATTACGTCCACCTGTGTGTCTCATTAGTGTTGGTGTATTTAGTCTGTTGTGTTTGTCCAGTCAGTGTGGGATCATTGTCTACGTCAGGTGTCGAAGTCTTGTGTGGGAGTCTGTGTTTCCAATCACGTCAAGCGATGTTGTCTACGTATTAGTCTAGTTCTCTACGTCTCAGTCTCAGTCGTCCTCTTCACAGTCTAGTCGTCCTCATCACAGTTAAGTTCTCCACGTTCCTGCTAAGTTCTGCACGTTCCTGCTAAGTTCTCCACGTCCAGCCAAGCTTCTCAAGTTCTGCCAAGTCAAGCCAGTCTAGTCATGGCAACCAACCTCCTTTCGCTCAGTCCCGTCATGGCAACCAGCCTCCTCTCGCTCAGTCCCGTCGCGGCAACCAGCCTCCTCTGGCCCAGCCCCGCCGCGGCAGCCAGCCTCCTCTGGCCCAGCCCCGCCGCGGCAGCCAGCCTCCTCTGGCCCAGTCCCGCCGCGGCAGCCAGCCTCCTCTGGCCCAGTCCCGCCGCGGCAGCCAGCCTCCTCTGGCCCAGTCCCGCCGCGGCAACCAGCCTCCTCTGGCCCAGTCCCGTCGCGGCAACCAGCCTGCCCTTGTCTCCTCCAGTCGCGTCTTCCCCAGTCCTCGTCCTCTCACCCGTCCCCTCTTGTTCCAATACAGTTTCTCCTTTTGTTCACAATTCCTGTCTCCCTGATGTGTCTCCTCGCCTTTGGGTCCATCCTCTCGTACGCGCACCATTTCATGACACGAGATCCCGTAACCCAAAAGCTACACCTTTGTGATTTTTTTCTCCGGTTGTTTTGTCCCGGCTCAGAGGAATTACGACGTGGGAAATCTGGAGTTGCTAGCTGTGATCCTAGCACTTGAGGAATGGAGGCACTGGATGGAGGGCTCGCAACTCCCCTTTCTCATTTGGACTGACCACAAAAAACTCTCCTATATCCAATCAGCTCGTTGATGGTGGGCGTCGACTTAAGCCCGCTGGTCTTTTTGCCTCAGTAGGTTAAATTTCTCCTTATCCTACGCTCGCCGGAATGCCAAGCCCGATGCTCTCTCCAGAGTTCACTTGCCTCCCTCTGAGACACAGGACCCTGAACTTATCCTCCCTCCCACATGTGTTGTAAGTGCTGCAACCAGAGAAATTGAATCAGTTGTCAGAGATGCTCAAAAAGATGACCCAGGTCCAGGAAACGGTCCCCTCAACCGTTTGTTTGTTCCCACTGCTTCTCGTTCCCAAGTCCTACGATGGGGGCACTCCTCCAAGCTCACTTGCTACTCTGGTGTTCACAAGACCCTCCATATCCTCCGTCAGCGGTTCTGGTGGAGACTTTGTGGAGGCTTATTCTGTTTGTGCCCGAGGGAAGGCCTCGCATCTGCCACCTGCTGGTCTGCTACGACTCCTTCCCATCCCCACCCACCCATGGTGTCACATTGCTGTGGATTTTGTTTCTAGACTGCCCCCATCCAAAGGTGATTCAGTGATTCTAACCATTGTTGATCGCTTTTCCACGTTTGTCCACTATGTACCCCTTTCCAAGTTGCCTTCAGCTCTTGAAACCACTAACCTTTTCGTTAACTATGTTTTAAAGCTTCACGGGATCCCAGTGGATATAGTTTCAGATCGTGGACTCCAGTTCTCCTCTCTTGTTTGGAGGGAGTTTTGCAAGGCAGTTCGCGCAGCGCCCAGCTTATCTTCGGGGTACCACCCACAGACCAACGGTCAAACAGAACGAGCTAACCAGGATTTGGAGGCAGCCTTACGCTGTGTCGCACACCAGTTCTTGTGTCTTGGAGCTCCTTCCTCCCGTGGACTGAATATGCTCACAATTCCCTCACCTGCTATGTGACAGGTATGTCGCCTTTTATGGCGTGTAATGGTTTCCAACCTCCTCTGTTCCCTGACCAAGAGAGGGAGGTAGCGGCCCCTGCTGTGAAGGATCATCTCCACAGGATCCGGGAGGTCTGCAAGACCATCAAGGGTGCCCTCACTCGTTCCGCAGAGAGGAACAAGCGGCTGGCCGACCTGCACCCGAGGACCGTCCTAGACAGAAAGTGTGGCTGTCGTCGCGGGACCTCCCTCTCCAGATGGAGTCTCGTAAGCTTGCCCCCCGATTTGTGGGGCCGCTTTAATCTCCTGGCTTCAATGAACGTCCACCCCACCTTCCATGTGTCGCTCCTCCGCCATCCCCCTAGCCTCATTGATGGCCACCCGGCCTTCACGATCTCTAGGATACTGGACATCAGGCCCTGGGGTTGTGGGTTCTAGTATCTAGTGGACTGGGAGGGTTATGGCCCTGATGAGCGTTCATGCTCGCAGCCTCATCTTGGACTTCTACGCTGCTGACCTGGCAGGCCTGGGCGGACACCTAGTGGCGTCCGTTGAGGTGAGGGTACTGTGGTGGTTGCGCACTGGCCCTTCGCCTATGCTTTTATTTTTGTAACCACATTTCCTGTGGCCTTGGTTGTGAAGACTTTACCTTTTCAGGTTATCAGGGTGGTTCCGGGAGTGCACTTGATCAGCAATCAACGCCTGGCTATAAGACGTCTGCTGATCTGCAAGCGGGTGCCAGATGATTCAGACTATTGAAGTGGTAGTTAGGCCTGTTTTTGTAGTAGTTTATCCTACCGTGACCTTTTTGTATCATCTCCTTTTGTTCTTTCCTCGCCAGTACCTTCCTGCCCAGCCTCGCTCGACACTCCCTCAAGATGGACTGCTTTTCTCCCTCCACCTCTGGCCCCATTGGACTCATCTCTCGATGCTTCATCTGTTCCTTGCCAAGTTGGCCATCCACTTGCTCCCAACCACTAGCCCACACCTCGGTCATCCTGCACACCACCTCAATAAACACACCTCAAACCTCCTGATGCCTCTCCTTTTCGGTTTTGGGTCTCCTGCCATCATTTCCTCGTGTGAACCGAAACATATTTAGTGAACAATGAACACAAATAGTGAACAACTGTCTGATTAGACTTCAGTATTGTTTTGGGCTGAATCTTAAACAATTTGTCCCCATTCTTGTGTAAATCAAGTACCAGCCTCAGTGGTGTAGTCCTGGGTATACGCGTATACCCACTTCTTTTTCAGTCAGTTTTGCATCTACAAACTTCTTGAATCCTCCTGGTTGTGCAGTTTTTGCGCATCATTCAGCCATGACCATTAATCTGCATATATTACTGGATCGGCTCTGCTATCGGCTATCCAGTAATCTATAGATCAGTGGCCATGACCCACTCTCCGCTGCCTCTAACTGGCTGGCCTGCACTCACTGTCTTATTGGTTATTTATAGGCATGAGGACTGATGCGCCAATTAAAATGAATAGGGCGGGTCATGCCGAGGACTTTATTAACGAGTGGGTGCCAATGCCACTCCAGTTTATTGACAGGTCGGTCTGTCTCCTGCACGATGATCGTAATGTGAGCGAGGCAGAAATAATATTATCACTGTACAAAGGAGGATTTTGCCCATGTAGTTAAACTGTGCGTTTCGGTTAGGCTAATGTTATGAAATGTAACGTTAACCTAAGGTTAGCAACTTGGCCCTAAACTACATAGATGAGGATCATGTAGTGCAGTGGTACTCAATCTTTTTTCAGTGATGCGAAATATTTTTTTCAGCCTAGTACCTCCAACCAGCGCAAAGCATTTTGGATGAACAAAACAAACCAAAATAGTGCCGTGCCATCATGTGTCTGGTTTTAATTTGGGAACTGGTTTTGGCTTTGACCACAGTCCCACTATGTATCGGTAAAAAATGTTTTTTTAAAAAGCAAAGAAGTAATTATCTTAATGGTAAATAAATAATTGTGCAATAATTATCAACATAATGTGTCCTTCTTTGGGATCATGGTACAGGTTGTTTTTCAAAACAAATAATTCAGTTAACTTTAAATAAAAGTATATATTTTACAATCCCACGCACCCACAGGAACCACTGATGTAGGGAACCCGCGCAATTGTTTCAGTAATTGTATAATTAACTAAAAAACTGTTGTGACAGATTGCAATGTTATATGAATGAAACTGTAATAAATGCCAGGACCAGATTATCTCAGTGTCTATGAAGCCCCCCCCCCCCTTAATTTTAGGTCTAAATAACATTAACCAAGTTATTGTATAATGTATACAATAACTTAAAGCATTATAGCCCTAACTAACTTATATGATGTAGTTTAACTGCTCCTAATTCATTCATAATAATTGTTTTATTTTACGTAATTACAAATGATGGATTTTCCCTCACGTCACCGTTTCTAAAACAGGGCGTTTTTTCTAGAAGCAAAAAAAAAAAGTACATAAAATTTAGAGTATACTCACTTCTCCAGGGACCACTACACCACTGACCAGCCTAGCTACTATAAAACTAAACTAAAGCATGTAGATGTGTTTAACCAGTAGCGTCCACCCTGGGGATCAAAACCACGTCGCGTTCAAGCGTCTCGTTTATGAGGGCAAATTACTTCGCCTGAGCTAAATTTCTGGGTTGCCTTTGAGAACAGGATTATTTTCCTTGTATGACCCGCCCTACTCTGCCTCTGATTGGCTCATTATACATGCCAATAGCCAATATAATCAGCGATGGCAGGGGGTACCAGCCAATTAGAGGCAGCGGTGTAGACCATGGCTGAATGGTGCGCATCAGAGTATTTAGAAGTGGGTATACTCAATGCTGACTGAAAAAGAAGTGGGTATTCTCCGTATACCAGCGTATACCATTGGACTACACCACTGTTTGGGCCCTATTTTCGTGTCCAGCGCAATTTATGTCACATGCCGTGTCACAAATGTGCGAGGCCGCACAAAGTTTTGCCAATTGCGTAGACCGACACAGCTTGGTGCAGTTTAGACAAAGACGGTCTATGCCATTTGGGCTGAAGATGCGCCCGTTTTTATGCTGAGCACAGTCCTGTCAGGTGTGCCGGAATGCTCAGCGAGGCCCAACACGATGTCAAGCTTTTTTTCTAAAATTCCACTCAGTTTATCTGTCACTCAAAACAAATGTACTGTAAATATATTCGTAGCTTGACATTCATTACAGTAACAAATGTGGGATTGTATGGATTTCCTGAGTGGATAGGTCACGTAGACAATAGCCTTCCCGTGTACTTCCAAGCCCAAATTTCTGCTTGGAAACATCTGTCCTCAGTGTGGTTTCCTCTGCTCTCTGTTCCCAGTTAATGAAGCCTGTCTGCACAAAACCCTGCAACAACACAGAACAGAGGGCACAATTATCATGTGACTGCATGCGTGTGTATTTGTCTATGCCCATGCCCGTGTCCATGTGCGTGTGTGCGTGTGTGCATGTGTGTGTGTGTGTGTGTGTGTGTGTGTGTGTGCGTGCGTGCGTGTGTGTGTGTGTGTGTGTGTGTGTGTGTGCGTGTGTGTGTGTGTGTGTGTGTGTGTGTGTGTGTGTAATGGTAGTTGGGATGGCAATTACAGTGATTAGCTACCCATGACGGCATTTATTTTTCTCATAGGCAAAGCGAGATACAGGCAATTTAAAGAATGCTAACAGACGCATGCACATCTTTGTTGGCAAGTCATTAACCAGTTAAAGTGAATGATCTGGCTTGGTGGTCTCCTTCACTTTGGAATTTGCAGTAAGACCATTCAGCCTTGATCACAATAATTATCTCAGTGTAATACTTACAGCATAAACATCAAACCCTTTATTTAGTTTTGAACTACCTGCTTCGATTTTCAATTAAATAATATCTCAGATTTGATTTCCTCACTCATATTTGGGACAAACCGTTACTTTTCAACTCAGGGTGGCATTTACTTTAATTACCATCCTCTTTAGCAGATTTACACCATCTTCATGAGCAGAGACATTTAATAAAACAGAGGTTTACATTTTTAAATTCCATTACTGAACTAGATATCAAAGAAAAATAGTTTGATGCTACAAAAAAAAAAAACATCAGAAACGTCCATCATTTCCTTTCATCTCAACAAGTGTAATATATTTATATAACTGTAGTGAGAGGGCAAGCTGCCCGCATATAGCACTAAGAATCCTCGTGAAATTTATGTCCAAATGTCTTTTTGTGTCTAGAAATGAAGAATAGTGAATCTCTATAATAAATTTGCTGCTCAATTTCAGTGTAAATGTGCCGCCTTCTTCCGATGAGATGTCTCTTGTTGAAGTTTGGTCTTTAATGTAATCTTCAAAGCGTGGTATGTGTTGGGAACCACAGATTTAAAGAGATCCAACATGTGAACTTAAATAAAAAGTTGGAATTTATAAAGTTGGAATTACACTTAATGAGTAAAGTTAAGTTATACAGATATTTCTCCCCTCCCTGTGGCCCAATTCAGAATATGCATCTGCCATTGCAGAATAAGCACAAAACTACATGCCTGCACCTGCATGATATCAGAATTGCAGTGAAAGCTTTCAAATGCAGAGACCATTTAGCAGGGAAAATCAATCCAGGACAGGTCAAACTAATACAAATTTAATATAATGATTGTTCTCCTCACTGAGTCTTAATATGGTAAAGGGGTTTGTGTGTTTTTGAAGTCCTTGGAGGGGCTACAGGGCTGCATTGTTTTGCTGGGATAGACTTCAATGCTCATATGGGCAATGGCACTGAGTACTTAAAGGGTATGGTTGGGGGGAACGGCCCCCAATCCCATGCAGGCAGAACCCGAGCGGCGTTCCGTTATTGGATTTCTGTGATCATGTGGTTGAAATGGCACAGCTATAAATGCATTCATTAAAAAAAAAAACAGATGTTGCTACTAAATTGGAATGAGGTGGTTAAATCCTCCTTATAATAATGTGACAAAACTAGTACTGCTGTTCCTTTAATTATTTCATCTGACATCTGATTTGTATTCACCATAAGAACCAAAAATGTATGAAGAGCAACTAACGTACTCCTAAAGGAATGACTATATTATAAACCTGACATATTAGAACATGGCATTTTACAGCCATGGCTGAGAATCCCACAGTCTAGCAGAAGCTGAATGGTACTACTGTATATTACAAGCATCTGAGTGAAGGAAATATGTAGATTGTGATGTTCTTGGGTTTCACACTTCAAATGTTCATTGACTACAAAGGGCTTTCATTGCTTGATTGCTTCATTGCGCTAGTTTTTCCAGCGACCTTGTAGACATGTAGAGGAAATTGACTGGAATTAAATTAAAAACATCAATCCACCCATTTATTATTATTATTATTATTACTACACAAGAACGTATTAAGGCTATGAGCGAGTTGGAGCCTATCAAAGAGGACTTTGGGCGATAGTATGGAATTTAGAGCTGTGGGAAAAATTAACAGCCACTACAGTTTCTATTAACTACAGATGACATTACTCTTGAATGTCGAATACAATGTTCTTGTTTTGTTGTTGTTGTTTTTAGTTTAAAAAAAAAAGACTAATGGTCAAAGGAACAGAGACAGTTTTCATTTTCATTTTCAGATCTCCAACAATTCCTATTTAAACAATTCAAGCATCTCAGCTTTGTGTAATGGCGTGTGACCAACCATCTCCATTCGATCACATTTTACAGGTGTTCATTGAGGTTCAGGTCTGGAAATTTGGTTGGGCGTGATCGGGCTTTGAGTAGGCGATCCACACCTGGCATGGAGTGACATGGCGTATTATCCTGCTCGGGGAGGAAAGAATCCTTAAAGTCGAATAGCGTCATCAAAACAGAAGGATAACTTTAAATGTGTCTTTAATTTATGCATCCCTTACAAATTCAAATCTGCCAGAATCTGGCTGTGTTGAAGAAGCATGCCGTCATCCACATCATTTCTGAAAAAAATGCATCAATCAGATCCGATTCTGTTCAACCTTCTGTAGCAACAATAATGGGAGTTGTTCACTCCAAACCCATGAAACAATAATCGGACACTGACAGATTATTATTTTGCTCCTCTCTCATGCTCCACAGTCACCTGGCCTGAAATAACACTTGAGGAGTCTTCATGAGGTCTACTTTAAACACGCACAAGGCGTGGACCCTCACTTGTCAAAGTCCAGGATTATTTGTTAAATTGAAGCCATCATTTTAATAATCGGTTTATTTCAATGTCAGAGCGCTGCCCCAAACATAATTCATTGTTTTCTAGTAAACGTTCTACGTACACAAGCGGTCACATTTTAACTGAACTCTAAACTGTGTTCCTAGAAACATTAACACTAAGAGAATACAGCGAAACTCTGAGGTTGAATACAATCCATTCCATGATGCTGGTCGACATTATGTCATTATTTTCTTTTTGTATTTGAATATTTAGTCCCACTGGGATTAATAGCAATAATCCATTCCTGTAACTTAAACTGTAACCATGATGACAAACTTGTAAAAGTTTGTGTAAAAGTTACAAACACTATAATAAAAAAAATTAAACATGTAAAGAGAAAGAAAGATGAAAAAAATGTCACCTGATGCATCTCAATTCCAAACATTTTACATATATATATATATATATATATATATATACACACACAGGGTTGGGAGGGTTACTTACTTTTAAAATGTATTCCGTTACAGTTACAAGTTACCTGCTAAAAAATGTAGTTAGTAACGTAATCCAAGTACCATGATATCAAAGTAATGTAACTTGATTACTTTGGATTACTCCAATACCAAGTATGCTTATGAAGTCAAAAATAAATATAGAAAAATAAATATCACCACAATTTATATTTCTATACAGTGCACCCCTGCTATTTGCAGGTAATAGGGACCCAGGCAGCCTACCACTAGCAAAAATCATTGTATAGTTGGCAACCATTTAAAGGGACTGCAACATGAAAAATAAACTTTTTGGAGCTTTTAGCAATGTTAAAATGCTAATTCCTCACCAAAAACATGACCAAAGTTGTGTTTTCCTCCATTCGCCCCTGTATGAGAAATTCTAGGTTATTCTGCTCTCCAAGCACCAGCCCCTCCCAACCTGAGAAAACGAGCTGTTAACACGGTTTGACGTCATTGTGTGCGGCCCCACCACGCACCGCCTCTGCGGACTAAAGGCATGCCTACTTTCTCTGAGACCTCCCTCCATGGGATAATGACAAAAGTAGTCTTTATCAATAGACATTCTGTCCAAATGAATTCAAAGCAACCAATTATTCTTCACATTTGCAATGCCAACGTGCAATGAAATGACAATTGGCTGTCTTAAAATCCATTGGCTGACACTGGTATAAACTACAAGTAAAACATTTGCGCTAATCTATTTCAATGAATGGATGGTGTAGTCGATAGTGTGCTCGCCCCATAAGCAACAGTGCGCAGGTTCGCAACCCGCTTTGTTGGTATTTTTTTCCCTCCTCTTTTCCTCTAACCTCTCTGCTCCCCTCCTTTTTTTTCTTGTGGCAAGGACCTATTTTATTTCAAATGTTTATTCAAGAACTAATGGCTTGCGTGACCAAACGCAGAGATCGAGCAGCCCGTGAAATTTAGAATCCATTTTAAAAATCTGTATTTTTCGTGGCCGTTGCACGAAGCAGCCGGCTCGGACGACGTCATGTGAGGGGCGCGGTAGCCACAGGGGGAGAGCCGGGGTTTTACTGAACAAAGCGTTTGACTTCCGGGTAAGAAAAATAGCCATCGAAATTAAGAAATTACATCCCGATTGTGTCAAAGGTAAGATTTCATCATTATATGCCTATAATTAACTGTGGAAGTAGATAGATAGATAGATAGATAGATAGATAGATAGATAGATAGATAGATAGATAGATAGATAGATAGATAGATAGATAGATACAGTAGATAGATTAATGAAGTTAAGGAATGTAGATTTTAGAACACTTTACTGAACACACTTCTCAAAACTAAGAAGTCAGAGTCAAAAACCACATCGGACATCAAAAATGGGTTCTTAGTCCCATGAGGGAGTTACATAAAAACCACCAGTCCTAATTTCTCACTTCACGTGACAGATTAATTTCCTTTATATGCAGAGATATGCTAATATCTGTAGGCTATGCTAACATCTTTTCTCACTTTTTCCATCATGTAAGTCCAACTATTAAGTTTGGCTAAAAATCCACAAAAAGCAAAAGCAAAAATTAAAACACACCGCAGAATTAACGTCGGATAGTTGCTGAGATGAGTTCTCATGATGAAATCAGACATAATTGCAATCTCCAGATGCATTTTGCTTCAGAGCTTCCACTTTATGTGTGTGTACTGCTTGGAAACACTTATTTATCTAAACATTAATATGTTGCTTCTTCATAGTTTAATACTTAATGGAGAAAAGACATGAGCATTTTTCTTGCAGGCAGGTCTGAACCATGTTGTAGCCTGATGCTTTCTCAGGGGACCTGTGTGAAGACTGAGGTCATAAGATTGTTTTGCTCGAGACGTAAACTTGATTTGAAAATGTCCAAGATCTTATATTTTCTAATGACAGGTTGTTTGTTTAAAAGGCTTAAATACAATTTTACATTCTAACAGTCAAGACACATTGAATCATTACTTTTTTCACCTCTACTTTGACTTAAGAATTTGCCCAACATTTCATGATTATACTAAACAAATTGAATATGTGTCAGTCACTCGAAACACATGTTCAATTCTCACTCAGTAATTTTTTATTCCATTTTTATTCGAATTTTCAAGAAATGTGAAAATATAACTGAATGGAAATGCTAGAAATTCAAAAAAGAGGCCCACAATCGCAAAAAAATGTTTTTACGCTTAGAGGGGGTGAATTTTAAAGCGTATCAAAAAAAAGGAAAATGCGAATTTTGGCTATGGAAACAGGTTTTGCCAATGACCACTGACAAGACCGGATACACGTCTCATGTTATATGATGTCATCACATGGCGCAGTTGCTTCCTGGTCTTCTTTTAAATTACTGGTGGATCCCATCTCTATGGTGTATACCACCACCTACAGCGGTGAAGTCCCCTCTCAATATTTGCAAAAGAAGAACAGATGGAAATGGGCATAAGTCGCATGTTCATTTTGTGCATTTTCGGTAAATTTGCTAAAAAAATTCAAAACAATTGGATGGACACCTGACTACTGATTGTGAATGTGAATGTGATTGGTTGTCTGTCTCCATATACTGTGAGGGATTGGCCGACCAGTCCAGGATGTAGTCTGCCTTTCTTTTTTTTTTGCTCAAAGACAGCTGGTATTGGCTGCACCATCTCCGTGACCACATTGATTGGTTCTTCATTAACCAAGAATATTTTTGGAAGTGATGAAAATGGGGGAAAAAAATCAGGGGGAAAAATCCCTACAGTACAGATAAAACAATTACTCTTGTGGTTTTGGTAGTCTCATGAAGTCATGTTTGGGATCGAGACAATCAACAACATTGCCTCCAAAAATGACAAAAACATTGCGTCACCAATTATAAATGAACAGCCACAGTGTGTGACAACAGTTTCATTTATGATAATTGAATAAGTGGGTCCCTGTTCCCCAATGTAGTGTCAGATGAAAATATGTTGTTTTGTCACAAATCATTTAAATCCACTTTTCAGATCGAAGGCTTGTGCAATCAATCAGACATTATTTTTGGAGACGCATTTTGTGCGCCATCAGGCACTGTGACGGCGGGTAAAGCAATTTTCCTGCGACTTTGAGGACTATTTTTCCCAAAGTTTTGGTTTGTTTTAATTATGAGGTCCCATTCAATTTGTGTGGAGGAGGAGAAAGCTGTCAGTGCTTGTGTAAACACAGCATTTATGTGATCATATGGCTATTTCCTGTCAATGTTCTTTGGGAATACTTCCAATGTTGACACTGCTTGTGTGTGTGTTGTATGTAATTCATCTGACATTAAGGGACTGGATGTCACAGCCACAAATCTGTTCCATCCTTTTTCTGGTTGATGGTTTTGTCTAAAGGTGGTTTTTTGTTGTTTTTTACTCGCGACATCCACCTCATCGCTACTGTTAAATGCTATCTTGGTTGACAGCGCTAAACAAGCCAACACCCTTTTTTGCTCTGTCCCGACAGTTACTGAAACGCTTTGTAACATTGTTAATATACTGTTATAAAGCTTAGCTTGCAAGTGGCGATTGCAGTGGATGGTAGAACTTCGTTTCCCATGATTCTCAGATGCAAAAGCAGGAAATAATTAAATTTCCTTTCAGCGAATGCTACCAATTAGATGCGGATACAAATGAAAATGCAAACGTGAATTTGGAAGTAAAAGGAATTTAACAGTTAACCTACTTTTTATAGATTTATCGTATGAATTGCTATGTCAAAAGTGTGATTGACATACACATGACAACAAAAAAAAGGGACACCAGGACAAGACCTGTGTAATATCGGAACAGAGCAATGAGATTGGAGAAATCCACCAGCAGGACCCAATGCTTAAAAACCAGACTATCCCGGTCAGAAGAGGTTTTCTGGTCACCTTAAAATAATATCTCCATCTAACTATCAAGGCAGCTAGCTATATATCTATTTAGCTAGCTAGATAACTGGCTATAAACATCATAATACAGTACAGTGGTACATCTGAATTTGAATATAATTCGTTGTAAGTGTTCAAAGTCCGAATTGTTCAACCTCCGAAACATCTTTTCCCATAGGAAATAATGTAAACGCAATTAATCCGTTCCCAAGCTCCAAAAACAGAAAATTCCTATTATAATTTCTATTTATGTTTACACCATGTACAGTATTTAAACAATAAAAAATACCTTACCTTTTTTGTTGTGGTGTGATGGCATCAGTGCATGATAAATGTTATGTAAATGCTTGCTTTAGTTCAGTACTGAGTTTGTGTATTTTACATTGGGCATATTGTTAGACTACTAACCAGTCCTTGCGTGCGTTGTCTAACATCAGGCATGTTGTTGAACAGCTAAGGGGGGTCCTCGTGCCAGTATTTACAGAAGTAGTCACAGTAGTTACAACGGCGCAATAATCTCCTTCCTAATTCCACTGTGGTTCGTAGCACTGTCTGTTTTTCTTTGCTCCCACTGGCACTGTTGCCTTTCTTTTGGGCCCATGGCGGAGAAAATTGTCGTGGAAAAATCAAAATGCACTTGCGAGTATGGAGCACCTCTGACAGTATTCACAATCTGACTGGAAATGAGCAGTTCATCGCCTCAACTACCGCAACGTGAACATTCGGCATTGCTTGGCTACCCGTTTTCAAGGTACGTTCAGCTTAGCTTGCTTTGCTTGGGTGTTCAAACTCCGAAAATGAGTTCAAACTCCGAGGCGTTTTTTACTCCGATTTTTTGGTTGAAGTCCGATCTGTACAAGTGATGTCCGAGATGTTCAAACTCCGCGGTTCTGCTGTATATACATGAACACATTTTAAAGGGTAAGACAACAACAACCAATATATATATATTTTTTGACAATAATATTTTCTATGTAGTCCCACTAGTCTAAATATGGTATTCTGGTTGATATTGCGTGAGTGGAATATGAGTTAAGCAGCCAAATCCAGCCATTTTTATCCATCTCATAGGGTGGTCATTTTGCAGTTTCAGAGAATGGTTGAGCTCTGATTGGTTGTTGCCAGAGCCCACAGTAACACTGATGTCATCTTCAGTCGACAGCAAGAGGCAAAATGGCCGCCCTCTGAGATGGATAAAAAAATGGCATATTTAGACTACCATATTTAGACTAGTAGAGCTTTAAAAAAAAATGGGTTGACTTACCCTTTATTAAAATGTGTTCATGTACATACTGTATTATGATGTAGATAGATTTATAGGCAGCTAGCTAGCTAGATATATAGCTAGCTGCCTCAATAGATAGATGGAGATATTACTTTAGGGTGACCAGGGATAGTCTGGTTTTGAGATGGATAAAAACGTCTAGATTTTGCTTCATAGCTCATATTCCACAAATGTAATCAGAATGTCATGTTTAGACTAGTGAGGTCACACATAAGATATTGTCAAGAAATGTTTAAGTTGACTTCCACTTTAAAGTGGTGATGACTGCATGATGAGATACAGTATATCATTAGCAACTGACACATTTTCTAGTCACATCCCACACTAAGATTTTGTAAAGATTTTGTCAGCACTGTTCTTCAGAAACTGTGTGATGTTTAAAGCCTAGTTTGAAACAAGCAGATAAGCTCAGTTGAGTTTGGTACAAAACACACGTTCTTGCACTTTCACTGTCAAATATAGTGAAAAATAACAAAATGAATGATATCACACCTATTTTTGTTGCCTATTCACAGGATGCTCGCAGTGGGCCCACGGCCCACATTAACGATTGTTCAAGAGAAACGTCACTTCCTTGCAAAAATGAGAATGGAAAGAAAATAACACGTAACATAATTTCTCAAGACAAAGTGGGTCTTTTTCTGGTAAAAAATAAATAAAAATATGGCAAGCTGAAAGTGGATACCCCCAATAAATGTCCGTATTTACAAGTTAGTCCTCCTTGTTGAATTTACACCGCCATAATGGCACCATGTAATGGAATCATAATGAAAATATCAGTATTTGTCATTCCCAACTATGGCATGGAGAGCTTAACTGAACTGAACTGTACTGTTTGGTGGTCATTTGTCACATACACATAATTTTATATCTTAACAGAGGGACCCGAACCCCAGGCTAACCCTAACCTCAGATACCTATCAACCCCTAAACATTTATGAAAATAGATAGATAGATAGATAGATAGATAGATAGATAGATAGATAGATAGATAGATAGATAGATAGATAGATAGATAGATAGATAGATAGATAAGATCATGTGTTATTTAGGTAAGAGTCACGCTTTCAATGAGATGAGGACATGCTTATTCATCAGTATGACTTAGTATGATTATTTGTTTCCCTGTGGAAGATTGCTTCCTGGAATGCTGAATTAGATGAAGGTCCATCGTGGGTCGTGTCTATCTGTCACTGTGACATGGTCATGATATCCCTTTGCACTCTGATGACAATATCTTTCTAAATACCTTCATTCATTAACGGTGTGTTTCCAGTGACGCTCCTCAGTGACACCAATAAACAAACCCGTCATAACACTATTCCCTTTCATTTTGATTTTGGACCCTTTTGAAGTTTAATATCTATGAATTGCCTTCAATCACCAAGGAATATTTTCAATAATACAGTACATACATTTACCCTGTGAATCTACTAAAATTAGATCAGATTTTGTGGCAGTCACTATCACGTCTTTTCAAATACTGTTATTCATTGCATTTCATGTTTAATGTGGCCTTTATCAGCTGGGAAGAGTAATCTTAAATATTAAATATCTTTTGAAAAGTTTCTCTGTTATGGGAAAAAAGTTGCGAATAGCTCCTCATTATTCAAACTGTGTAGCACAAGGCTTTGGACTGTGTGCCAATTTTGTTTTGTTTTTTTCCTTTTAGACAGTGTTTTCAAGTCTTGAAGTGTGCTGGTCAGCAGCTCTTGGGTTTTTTTGTGTTCTGGCTGGGAAACAAATGGTGTTTAACAAAACACTCAAACTCCTTTCAAGGTGAACAGGAAGGCCCCTTGTATGGCCCTGAGTCATTTTCAGACTTTTCATTTGGACAGCACTTTAAACCAACAATGTGTGTTCAGTTTTAAAATATGTTTTGTTTGTTGCACTAGGAAGAATAGCATCTATGTGGTTGCCAAGATATTGCCTCTCTGTATTGGTGAACTGGCCAGGACCGTTTCTCATTTTGTTCATTTGTAACTACTATTCAGAATTGTGAGCAGTGTCTGTGTGACATGGTCAGGGTCACGATAGAACTGAAGATGACTCCAGCTGACTGTAGTCCAAAGCAAGACTATAGATCATAGGTGTCAAACTCCGGCCCTCGAGGGCCACAGTCCTGCAGGTTTTAGAGGTCTCCCTCTTCCAACACAAGCTGATTCCAATCAGCAGGATCATTATCAGGCTTATACAGAGCTTGCTGATGAGCTGATCATATATCAGCTGTGTTGGAGAATGGAAACATCCAAAACCTGCAGCCAGGACCGGAGTTTGACACCTATGCTATAGATAGTATCCACTGGCGTCACGGGATCGCGAGTCGGCCCCTCAACTTTCCAGTGGGCTCAGCTGTGTTTCTATTGTGTTTACACCAAATGCTCTTTTGTTATTGATGAATGTCACCCCCAACTTCCTCTAACGTTGCTTGTGTAAGCAAGACCATGCGGAATATGAAGCTCAACACTCGTCGTCGAGCAAACGTTTGATTAATGGAATCGATTGGATTACAAACATTTGCCGATGTCACTGCCATGACCGGACTACATGGCAACGTATGCTCTGAGGTAGGGTAGCCCCCAAAACACGGACATTCTTGCGTCTTCTATACTTTCGACTTTTATTGGTTGCTATGTGCATTTATCATTTGTGAATTCGAGGTGAAGAATCTCCGGTAATTTTTAAATCAAGTTAGCTAGTTCCCAGACAGCGCTAGCTACTAGCGCCAGAATACAACAAAAACGTGAGGGGACGCTGCTATCGCAAGATGCTGTGACTATCGCGAGACCTACAGCGAGACCGAGAATACCCAACATGGCGGCGCCCTGCTGCTAAGATAGAACTAGCTCTATGATGCTAAACCAAATCCGAATTTAACCACCATATAACTTGGCTTTTCGCTTTCTCTACCACCCAGCGTGGAGGTCCTTGAACGTTTCAACAACGAAAATTTTTACAGCTGCGCGATGGAGGATTTTTCCTTCAAGAAACCTTCCAAAAAGAGAAAAAATGACTCAGCGACGGACACGGACGATCTAACCACTACGGACGTTTCGGTCAGTATGCTGGACTCCATAAATAAAAAACTAGATGTCCTCTGCCTTATCCGCGAGGACGTTAAAGGATTAAAGGTGAGTTTGGAATTTGTTGGCCAACAGGTAAGTGACCTCCAACGAGAAAATGCCGAGATACGCTCTTTACTCGCGGCTGTTTCAGCCAAGCTGGAAATGATTAAAAAGGAGAATAAAACGCTAAAAGAAACGGTTTTGGATGTCCAATTTAATATTCTCAGGCATATCCGAGAACACCGAGATTTAAAAATTATGACGATGTCGTTAAAAATTCCCCAGGAGACGATAAATAATATCTCTTTTCACCGGGTACATCGGCTTGGAGCCCGTAGGGGCAACAAACCCCGTCCTATTTTCGCTAAGTTTGAGCATTTTAAACAGAAAGAATTTGTTAAAAGTACAGGATGGGAACTTAAAGGGACCTCTTTCGGAATGAATGACCAATTCCCGAGAGAGATTAATGAGCGGCGAAAGGTACTGTTTCCTATAATGAGACAAAATAGGCAGGATGGTAAACGGACTACGATAGTCGTTGATAAGCTATACATCGATGGCCAACTATTCTGGAACCCCAACTCCACTCCCTGGCTGTTCTAATTGTCATTGGTGGAACTTAACTTTGTTTGATTATTAGATGTATGCATATACAGTACTGTAGATGTGGTTATAAAACCTAAAATATGAATACTCTATATGTTTAGGCTATATTACAAATTATAATATTAATACATGACTATATCTAAAATATATTTAAACAAAAAATCTCACTTAGGTTACCAGTTACTGGTGTATTGTTATATGTTTAATCCCCTGCTAATTTCCTTCACTTTCACCTCGCTCCCTGTTTTTTCCCTGTTATATTTACTTACAAATTACCTCATATTTTACACAAATTACATAAACCACCTAACCACTTTGATTCTATCCTATAACATGCCAGTATTAACAAATAGCCGATACAGATATATACACAGGACTGAGTCTATATTGTTTGCATGCATAAATTTGTTCTGGTTTCCTGGAATGTTTGTAGCGCTCGCTCACAGGCAAAAACAATAAAAAAATTTTTTAGACCATCTCTTGAAATTAAAAGCAGATATTTGTCTCCTTCAAGAAACCCACCTACAAAAATCTGAAGAAAAATTACTTATTGATAAGAATTTTTGTCAAGTGTACTCTGCCCCTTATAACAGTAGACAAAGAGGAGTCTGTATACTCATACATAAGAATTTATTTTTTACTATAAATAATACAGTAACAGACCCAGCGGGCCGATACATTCTTATTCAGGTGACTATATTTAATAAAATATATACATTTGGTAATTTATATGCCCCTAATAAGGATGATCCGGCTTTTTTCCATGAATTTTTCTCTCAGCTGTTTGAGTTAGCA
Source organism: Vanacampus margaritifer (assembly GCF_051991255.1). Taxonomy (NCBI): domain Eukaryota; kingdom Metazoa; phylum Chordata; class Actinopteri; order Syngnathiformes; family Syngnathidae; genus Vanacampus; species Vanacampus margaritifer. The sequence continues at coordinate 2,823,100 of NC_135450.1, forward strand.
GCAAACTCTACTATTATTATTGGAGGAGACTTTAACACAGTCTTAAAGCCATTAATAGATCGTTCTAATAATACAACATAAATAAGGCGATTACAATCTACTAAAGTAATAGGGGAATATATGGATGATTTTGGCCTCGTCGACAGCTGGAGACTTAAAAACCCAACTAAGAAGGAATTTACCTTCTTTTCCGCTGTGCACCGGTCTTTTTCAAGAATTGATTTTTTTCTTACAAATAACTATTGCTGATAAAACTGTTACAAAAATACATCCTATTATTATTAGTGGCCATGCACCAGTCTCCCTTACCCTACAAGTTGATTATAACTTTAAACCACCCCCGACATGGCGTTTTAACTTATCCCTGCTAAATGACACAGAGTTTGACAAAATTATAAGAAGAGAGTGGGCAGACTTTTTGGAAATAAATGACTCTCCATACTTATCTCCATCTATTCTCTGGGAAGCTGGGAAAGCAGTAATTAGAGGTAAAATTATACCATATTCATCTTATAAAAAGAAACAGGATCAAAAATTTGAAAAAGACTTGGAAGATAAAATTAAACAACTGACGGATGAGTACGCAATAAACCCAAATAACCAAATATGGACTGACTTACAAAATACAAAAATACAGTTAGACGATATGCTATCTAAAAAGACAGTTTATAATACAACAATTGAGATACAACAACTTTGAATGCAATAACAAATCAGGTAAATTTCTTGCAAACCAACTTCAATGCAATCGGAAAAAATCTCTTATAACGGCTATTAAACGGACAACTGGTGAATGCACACAATCACCAGAAGAAATTAATCCAATTTTTTACAACTATTATTGCAACTTATACACAGAAACTAACAAGCCTAACCCTGAGCATATTGAGGCATTCCTTAGTAGCTTAAATATATCTCAGTTAACTACTGAATATAAAGATATGTTAGATGCGCCACTTACTATAAATGAGCTGTATAGTGCTCTAGATAGTATGCCTAATGGCAGAGCACCTGGCCCGGGTGGATATCCGGCTATATTTATTAAGCACTTTTGGTTAATGCTTGCTCCACTATTTTTAAGAGTAGTAACTGAAATGAAAACTAATGGTCACATACGCCCACACATGAATACAGCAGCAATTAAACTTTTATTAAAGCCAGAAAAAGACCCCACCCTGCCATCAAGTTACCGTCCGATTTCACTAATTAACACTGATAGTAAAATTATTGCTAAGGCTTTCGCATTTAGACTAGAAACAGTAATCTCGACAATCATTCCTAGCGACCAAACAGGCTTTATTAAAGGTTGTCACTCTACTAATAATATTAGGAGGCTCTTTAACCTTATTAGCATGTCACAGCGGTATGATAAAAAGGCAGTTATTATATCATTGGATGCAGAAAAAGCTTTCGACAAAGTTAACTGGTCCTTCCTCTTTGCTGTTTTAAATACATTTGGCTTTGGGAAGTCATTTATTCACTGGATGTCAGTATTATATGATTCTCCTAAAGCTACAGTTACTACTAATGGGATTATATCTCAGAGTTTTAGTCTACACAGAGGCACAAGACAGGGATGCCCACTGTCCCCTTTATTATTTGCAATATTTATTGAGCCGCTTGCATTAGCTATACGCCAGGAAAGAAGGATTCAAGGAATTCACTCTGGGGTAACAGAACACAAAATTAATCTACAGTATATGGCGATGATATTTTACCTTATTTAGAAAAGCCTGCTATTTCGTTAGGGGAAGTTTTTAATTTAATAACTAAATTCTCACATTTATCAGATTATTCTATTAACTGGACAAAATCAACACTACTACCTATTACAGAAAATTCATGAAACCCTGCAAGCCAGGACCCACACTACTCATTTCCTATAGGTAATTTAAAATACTTAGGCATAAAAATGTCACCTAAATTAACTGATTTAATTCATTTAAACTTTACTCCACTTCTGGATAGCATTTATAGTGACTTGGAGCGCTGGAATAATCTTCCTATTTCTCTAATAGGATGAATAGCCACCATTAAAATGAAAGCTTTACTCAAAATAAACTATTTTTTCTCAATGATTCCATTTAAATCTATGTCTAACTGGTTCCAGTTGTTGGACTCGGCCGTTACAAAATTTTACTGGAATAAAAAAAAGCCTACTACTCTACTCTTCAGAAAAGTAAATCTGAAAAGTAAATTCAAAGGAGATCTAGAGGTAAATGTTATGCACTATGTAGCTAACCAGCTACAATATATCATTCTATGGGCACAACCCAACAGAGATACTAACTGTTGGCTGGAACTAGAACAGAAGGATTGTAATAACCTCAGACTTTTAGATTTACTCTTTATTACAACATCGATTAAGCGACACAATTATTTTTATTCGGAGTGGGGTGCCATCAGTTGGGGCAGACCGCAGTATTAGGCAGTGCTGCGGTCTTTCCTCAGTCTCTCCTTTGGTCTCTTGAGATCTCCCTAATTTGTTGGAATTTAGATGTTTCTGGGGTTGGTGAAAGACTCTGGTTGGTAACCCGGTGGGTCGTAGTTAATGTCTGGTCGGTGCTGGATTTCACTTTCCTTTCTTTTTTTAAATCCTTCCCCGGGTCTCCTGACAACCTCACGACTCTAGCTGGATTCTGAAGTATTCGGTTTAGGTGAATGGTATGGGATTTTTAATAGGTTTTAGGTGAACTAATGAGTACACACTCACACACATGCGCATGCACGTTAACACGCACATGCACATTCTCACGCACATACAAAATAAAAATAAATTTAAAACAATAAAACAATACTGAGCTCTGGAAAAAAAAAAGAATACAGCAAAAACAACAACAACATTGTTGTTTCATCACTTATTTGCATACACTTTAACAACAATTTCAGCATTTGGGCTGTTGGGAAAGGAAAATAAGAGACTTTAAGGAGGGTATTTGGAGAGTTGTCAAAATCAAACATCTTGACCACCAGATCTATTTTTAGCCAAAGCTCGCCACGGCTAATGGCTCACATATATCACTACTGCGTTATGGTAATAGCATTTTTACATCTTACAATGACACTTACCTTAATCAAAATGGTCAGAGGTTCTCACAATTTGGTCGACTTTGTCGGTTGGAAATCCTTTCGATTTATCTTTGCAATTCCGGACACTTCTTTTCTTTTTCAGGAACATCCCTGCTTATTCCAGAAAGACAATGCAATGCCACAGCCTGCACATGTTGCAACAGCGAAACTTCGGGGAAAAGAGTGCAAGTACTAGACTGGCCTGACAGCCTTCTAAACCGGGTTTCTCACATTGACAATAAGACCCTGGACGGTGGAGCAACTGAAGTTGTACATCAAGCAAAAATGGGGAAGAATTCCATTTACAAAGCTTCAACAAATGTGTTTTCAAAGGAAAGGTGATGTAACACAGTGGTATTCCCCTGCTCCAGCTTTTTTTGGAACGTGTTGCAGGCATCACATTGATCATTTTGAATTGATGTGCATTTGCAAAAACAATCACATATATCAGCTTGTACATTAAATATTCTGTATTTGTAGTGTATTCCATTGAGTAAAGGTTGAAAATTTGCAAGTCGTTGTATTGTGCTTTTGCTTACGTTTTACACAACATCCCAACCTCAGTGAAATTAGGGTTTGTACTTTGATAATGTATACCGTACAAGCAAAGAGATACGAGTTAAACACTAACACTACATATTTCAAAGAAAGGAAACGGCTTCAAGAGATTTATCCAACCCTATAATGCCAAAATACAAAAATAAAGTTGGTGAACAAAATCAACAGTTGATTCGTCAGCACAATGTATCTGCAGGAAAGCCAGAGGTCTACTTAAATGTGTGTGGGAATGTGGATGTACTCATGTAACAGAGAGGAAACTTAAGTTTGCACTCAAAGACCTCAGCCTCACTCAGTGAACAACTGGGTAAACTGCCTCAGTGAAATGACTAATGTAGATGATTTTCACTTTTTATGAGTGTACTACTACTGTACTACTACATTTGTTGAAGGAAAGTGGATCTACCACTCCTGCCATCGTTTATAAGGTAAGGTAAAAGTAAATTCCACTGATTGTCACACCCAACTAAGTGGGGGTGAAATTTGTTCTCCGCATTTGACCCATCCCCTGAAGGAGCGGTGAGCAGCAATGATTGCGCTCGGGAATCACATGGTGATCTAACCCCCCAATTCCAACCCTTTATACTGAGTGTCAAGCAGGGAGGCAATGGGTCCCATTTTTATAGTCTTTGGTATGACCCGGCCAGGGATTGAACCCACAACCTCCTAGTCTCAGGGCGGACACTCTACCACAAGGCCAATGAGTTGGTTAATAGTTTATTTTAGAATATTTTATGGCGAAATAAAGGGTATATACAGGTACAATTCAATCAATGAAGCATCTTATTTGACATATAATCAAACAAGCAACCATTCAAGCATAAGGATAATTTAGAGTCTTCAATTATTTCTGGAATGTGGGAGAAAACCATCGTCACCAGAGAACTGTACTGTACAAACTCCGCACAGAAAGGCCAGATACAAATCCTTGACCTCCGAACTTATAAGGCGTATATGCTAGGGTTGTGCCAAAAAATTAATTCTCATTTAGTACAATTCAGAATCGATTTTAAATTTTATTTAAATTATTTTATTCTGTCTTTCCCTTGTTGGTGTGTGCCTTTATTGGGAGCACTGTTCATGTTGTACACGATTTGGCCACTTAGGGGCAGTGTGGTTACGCACGTTTTGTTACACTGTTAAGTTGTAGCCACTTAAGAGGGTAGAAGGAAAAAGTCACGATCAAGTTATTCCAATAAAAGTTGTTTTTTTTTGCAGCGTCGAAAGAGCATATGCCGGTGAGTAATGTTAACATGCTTCTCTGTATACATTTCTGAAGCGTTTTTGTATTAATAGCCGTTCTTTTGAGTGATAAAAGTGCCGCTAATTAGCATTAGCGAGTCTGACTGGAGTAGATCATGACGATTCTTTGCACATCTATAAATTGAAGCAGAAATCATTGTCAATCAAATAATTTTGAAACAAAAATCATTCTGAATTAAAAATAAATTCTGAATCGAATCGCAGACGAAAAAATCGTAATCGAATTCCCACCCCTAATATATGCTAACCATTTGGCCACGATGCCACTGCTTCTGGCGCATTAGTGTCAAATGTTAAGCTGCTTCACAACAATAGTTGTTTATCTTGTAATCCAGACTCTTGATGGAACAACAGCATCTTGTCTTTTGAACAGATATCCCTATAAATTTACTTCTTTCACCAAATAAACTCGAGAAAAGGTGCATCGAAATTATATTACTCATGTCCTTGTTATTTCTCTATTCAGTAGCAACTACACGTACACAGTAAATTCTGTAGAATAGATTTGACTGTATTTAGAGTGGGACCAAATAGACTCAGTTTTAGAGTAATATTTACACTCGGAAGAGAGTAAAGTAAAGAATTGCAAAGAATGAAAATAAAAGTCACTCAAGGGTTGAGGAATTAACTCACGACTTTCAGCTTGGGAGAGAGCCGATCTACTCCCTGAGCCACGCAGCTCTGCTTTGTGTTAGTGTACCACTCGTATCAGCTGGAATCTTCGTAACAGTAGGAGAGGCATAGCTCAGGTGAAGGTCGTGAGTATGTTCCTCGACCATTGAGTGACTTTTATTTTCCAATTCTTTATTTTACTCTCTTCCAAGTGTAAATATTACTCTAAAACTGAGTCTATTTGGTCCCACTCTAAATACAGTCAAATTTACTCTGTGTAGCATTGGCTGTATCCTGTTTAGTGCCTGGACAGATTGCTAAAATCAATGGGAAAAATAATTTCCATTCATTTTGGAGGAAAACTTAAAACCATCTGTCTGCCAATTGTGATGTGTTTATTGAACATATAAACATAAACACTGCTGCGCTACTATGGCGCAAAGTTCATATCACGGTATAAACTGCATCCCTTCACGGTAACGGTATATATCACGGTATAGAACTAAGTGTTTTTTTTTTAATATATAAATAATTTACGGTTTACGTAGTCCTTTATAGAAGCTAAATGGATTAAAAAACAATGAAAGAATAAATTTACTTTGGATAAATTTATTGTGCAAATCTCAAATCAATATTATACATATGCAGTATGGATTTGATAGGGTGTGGTGAAGCAACTTGTGTGCATGCCACAAAACTAACTAAAAATTAATATTTTTAGGGCTGCAGCTATTAAATATTTTGGTACTTAGATATCCTACTAATTTTAGCGAATAATCTGGTATTTGGATAAAAAATATATATTCTTGATTGGTTAAAGAACAATTATAAATACAGAAGACATAAAAACACATTTGCACGTAATAAAGAACAACCAACTGGTTTTCATTTTTTTAGATGATCAACTTTTTTTCTCAAAAAAAAAAACTAAATTTAAACTATGCTTTAGCAGCATACTATATTCCTCTCTGAATCTCTCTCCATAGATTTTGGTTATGCGATGCTAAGTGACGTCAGAACCATAGTAGCAATTTTGGGGAACTTTAGCACAACTAGCTAGCGCGGCTAGCTGGCTGCTTGGTGCTGCTAGCTGGCAGGCTCCGTTGAACGCTGGCAATGTCAGTGCATTTATGTCTTACTGCGCTTATCTGGAGCTTGAATGTGATTTCAGGACGAAGTTGTGTGTTAATGCCGTCTGTCACAAGTTTGGTGCCGTCACAAACTATGAATAGACGAGTCACGTCAGCCCATATGCTGCATTATGCCGTGGCGACATGCTTCCGAGAACAACTTAAAAATAAAAGCGCTACAATGCATTTATCTCATACTACTTGGTAATGTGAGGTTTATTTAGAAATTAAGTTTCTATCACCGCATTAGCACCATGTACTGTCATGCATACTGCCGTTCGCTCGACTACGACTTCCTCAGTAAACAGATATCACGTCCCAATTTCTGCTGGTCACCTTTATTTTCTGCGATGCACACTTGTTTACAACTGACAGTATGCACGTGTCGACACTCAACGTCAACATGTGCAGGGGGGGGGGTTACACTCGACGTCAACGGTATGTTGCGCACGCCAACAAATTTACGTCATCGGCTAGTCGGGACAGTCCTAATGCGATGACGTCATCAACATGCGCTACCACGGCAAGACAGTAGAGTCAAAATCTCTACCTTCGACAAAATTTATACCTTATATTGAATATACCGTTTATATCGCCAGCCCCAAGTAGCAGCAAAATAAAAATAAAAATTTAAAAGAAGAAAAAAACCTTATACAGTCATTAGTCACGGTTTACATGTTCAAAAGGGAGTAAGAAGAAGTTAAAAACGTATCTGAGATATATATCTTATATCTTATATGAGACTCAATCATTTATTAAATCCAAAAGTTTACATTCTCCTTCTACAATGTACTGTGATATTTACATCTTACATTCAGTAAAAACATTGAAATATGTCATTAATTATGTGGTTGTAGTTTAAGAAAAACTGTAACATGCAAATATCACATTTTACAATAGGGGGAAAGAGAGAGAGAGAGAGAGAGAGAGAGAGAGAGAGAGAGTCACAGCAGCCATTTGGATTTGGGACCCTCCTCATTGCTTGTGTGTGTCACTTCACATCAGTTAGTCATGTAGATGTAGCTCAATTGTAGGGATGAGCCACTATCCGTAGCTGTTCGACCATCTAAGTGTATGCATGAATGAGCCATCAATTGTGTAAGAAAGTGTAAAATTTACTAGAATAACTGCATCTTTGGAATGTCATGTCCAAATTGTTCTGATAATAGAGGATCAGCCGGGTTCAACACAAGTCCAGACCTATGGCTGACTTGTGTTTAGCAAATAACCACAATGAATATGTCTCGATACCACAGTCATTCTTAGTCTGGTTGTATTGACCAAGCTACAAGGCCACGGGGTTTTAAAAGGAAACTGCATAACAGATAAGATTTGGTTAGAATAACAGTATGTCGTCAAATCCGAGCACTGTTAGTAACGTAATAGCCAGGGCCCTATTTTTGTAGTCTAGTTTCCCATGTTTGGGACTGATTTGCGTCTCTGGTCATTCTTGCAGACATACACTGTAAAAAGCCTGACTGGGCTTAATTAATATTTACAAAATCTAGTAACCTGTACATAAAAAAATACACTATGTAGTTTTGTATAATATTATAATGGTGTAATAAAATTTAAATCATTATTCAGTTATAATTTACTCATTTTTGTCTGAACAAAATAAGATGAAAATAGAAGTAAAAGTAGATTTTAATATTTTATCGGTAATGTCAGCAATGCTGAAAAATGAGTTAATACTGCTCAATGGCATTTCTTTTATTTTAAAGAAGAAGAAAAAAACAATGTATTACAATTAGGATGATCAAACTAAAACGTAACGGGGTTTACTATTTATTGTGTGAATGTTTGCAAAATATATCTTTTGCATCAGTTTGTTTTTTGGAGCAAGTCCGATAGTTCAATCTTAAGTTGCAATTTGAAGTGAAAGCATAAACTACAGAAAAAAACAATCACTTAGTTTGTGAATATTCTTTGAAAGTTAGACAGAAACTCCTTATTTATAGTTATACTACATACCTTTTTTTTCATGACTTATAGATTTTTGCCTATGGGATGGCAGTGTAAGATCTGCAAGTCATTGTCTGCTACAAAATGGTGAGAAATAAACTACCTCCCACCTTACCCAATAGTAGAGGATGAGCAAAGTCAGGAACAGGAAAGGATACAATTGCTAACTGAAGTAAGGAAAAAAGACAGCAAATTGATCATAGACAAGATGGCCAAAAATTTCGAAGAATTTCAATTTTGAAAAGAAAAATGTTTTTTTTTAAAGTAAGTGATTTTATGGGGGGAAATCTTAGCCTATGACTGGCCATAAATTTGATTAGCCTGCATCCTGCAGAAGGTTCGAGTTGGGGTTTTTAGGACGGGCTGCCGCTGCGAGGATCTATTTTTATTATTATTATTGTTGTTTTTGTTGTTGTTGTTATCCGCAAATAATCAAATTTTTGACACCCTAAACATGAACAAAAACTCACCGAACTTTACATACATATTGACACAACGAGGCTGTTTTGGACTCAGACGCAGAGGAAGAGGTGGAGGGTAAAGCAGCTTTTAATTAACAAAACAAAAGCTCTTCAATGAGAGAGGAAAAATAAAGACTATACAAACATTAACTGAAAGCGCTCCAAAAGGGAGGAAGTTCACAACTACATTCAAAAACAAAAATCACTCTATGACTAAACAAAACTAAGCTATACAAAATTACAAACAAAGGTTCTCTCACGAGACAAGGCAAATAAAGGCAACAAGGCAATTGGATATCAAGGCTGTGGTCTATGGCAGGCTTCAGTGGCTCAAACGAAAACACTTCGGCACAAGACAGGGAAAACGCAGACTATTTAACACATGAGGGTAATGGGGAACAGGTGGAAACAATCAGGGATCAGGGTTGACACAGACACCACACGAGGAAGGGCAAGTGACCTGAAACGAGAGGAGTCAGACTTTTCACAATAAAACAGGAAATGACAAGACACCCTCACCGCGGTGTGACAGTACCCCTCCCCCTAAGGCCGACTCCTGACGGCCCAGGCTGGTCAGGATGATCCCTAAAAAAGTCTTCAATTAGAGAGTCATCCATGATGAAGCGGGAAGGTATCCACTGTCTTTCCTCGGGCCCATACCCCTCCCAGTCCACCAAGAACTGCCTGCCCCGGCCCCGCTTGCGGACGGCCAGCAATCGCTTGACTTTGTAGACGGGCCCCCCATCCACAATCACAGGAGGCGGCGGGGGCGTAGGAGCCGGAACCAGAGAACTCTCCTTGACTGGCTTGACTTGGCTTACGTGGAACGTTGGGTGAACACGCAAGGACCGAGGCAGGCGAAGACGGACCGCGGCCAGGTTGATCACCTTGGAGATGGGGTATGGGCCCACAAACCGAGGCGCCAACTTTTGGCATGGCACCTTTAAATGCAGATGTTTGGCTGACAACCACACTTTGTTCCCTGGCTGGTATATTGGAGCAGGTCTCCTTTTCCGATCCGCTGCTCGCTTGCCTCTGTCCCTCTGGCGCTCCAGAACCTGCCGAGCGGCTGCCCAGACGCGATGGCAACGACGGACCAAGGCATGGGCTGAGGGAACAGAGGCCTCAGACTCTAGGTTAGGAAAAAAAGGAGGGTCGTATCCAAAAACGCATTTGAAGGGGGTGAGTCCAGTAGCAGAGGTGGGCAGGGAGTTATGGGTAAACTCAACCCAAACCAGGTGTTTGCTCCACGATGCCGGGTTCTGAGATACAAGGCACCGTAACCCGGTTTCCAGCTGCTGGTTGAGACGTTCCGACTGACCGTTAGCCTCAGGGTGGTACCCTGAGGTTAGGCTGGCTTTGGCGCCTATTAGGCGGCAAAATTCCTTCCAAAAGCGTGACACAAACTGGGGCCCCCGATCCGACACAATGTCTCTAGGGAACCCGTAAACTCGAAAAACGTGTTTAATCATGACCTCAGCCGTTTCCTTGGCTGAGGGAAGCTTTGACAAGGCTAAGAATCGGACCATCTTAGAAAATCGGTCAACTACTGTGAGAACGGTGGTCTTTCCTTTGGAGAGAGGAAGTCCCGTGACAAAATCCAGGGAAATTTCAGCCCATGGTCGAGAAGGAATGGGAAGAGGCTGTAGCAGACCCATGCGCGATCTGGTGGATGTCTTGTTTCGAGCACATACCGAGCAGGCCTCGATGTACTCCCGGACCTCCGGCTCCATGGAAGGCCACCAGAAACGCCGGGAGATGGCGTAAATTGTCCGTCGAACTCCCGGATGACAGGATAGAAGCGAGGTGTGACCCCAATGGATCACCTGTGGGCGCAGCTGCTCTGGAACAAATAGCCTATTCGCCGGGCACCCTTTTGGTGGGGTTGCCTCCCCGTTGGCTTGTTTCACTTCTCTCTCGATAGGCCATGTCACGGCTCCAATCACACAGTCCGGCGAAAGGATGGTCTCTGGTTCCTTAGTTACAGGCTCAGGATCGTAGGACAGGGCGTCGGGTTTGACGTTTTGGGACCCTGGCCTGTAAGTGAGAGAGAAGGAAAACCGATTGAAGAACAGTGCCCATCTGGCCTGGCGTGAGTTGAGTCTCTTGGCTTTGCGTATATATTCCAGGTTCTTGTGATCGGTCCAGACCACGAATGGATGCTTTGCCCCCTCAAGCCAGTGCCTCCACTCTTCCAGAGCAAGCTTGACGGCCAGAAGCTCTTTGTCCCCAACGTCATAGTTCCGCTCGGCCTTGGATAATCGTCGTGAAAAGAATGCGCAGGGGTGCATCTTTCCATCCTTCTCTGCGCGTTGAGACAGGACAGCTCCGATCCCCTCATTGGATGCATCCACTTCCACCATGAATTGCCGCTGTGGATCTGGTACTATGAGGATCGGAGCTGTGACAAATCGTTTCTTGAGTTCTTCAAAAGCGGCTTCAGCCGCCGGTGACCAACTGAACCTCACCAGAGTGGAGGTGAGGGCATGCAGAGGGGCAGCTATTGCACTGAACCCTCTGATGAAGCGTCTGTAGAAGTTTGCGAACCCGAGGAACTGCTGAACCTTCTTGCGGCTAACAGGAGTGGGCCACTCCGTCACAGCCCTAGTTTTAGCCGGATCCATCTGCACCCTCCCCGGAGCTATGACGAAACCCAAAAAAGAGACGGTTCCAGCATGAAAGACGCATTTCTCGGCCTTAACATACAGTTTGTGCTCCAGCAGTCTTTGAAGAACCTTGGAAACATGGATCTGATGAGTGGCTAGATCTGTCGAGTATATGAGTATGTCGTCTAAATAAACATATACAAACTGGTCCAGAAAGTCTCTCAACACATCATTGATCATGGCCTGGAAAACTGCAGGAGCGTTAGTGAGTCCGAAGGGCATGACCAGGTATTCATAATGGCCACTAGGTGTATTGAACCCTGTCTTCCACTCATCCCCCTCTCGGATCCTAATGAGGTGGTAGGCGTTGCGCAAGTCCAATTTAGTAAAGATCGTGGCTTGTTGGAGATTTTCAAAGACGGAGGACATGAGAGGAAGAGGGTAGCGGTTCTTTATCGTAATGTCATTAAGGGGGCTATAGTCTATACATGGCCGTAAGGAACCATCTTTCTTCCCCACAAAAAAGAAACCTGCTCCCGCTGGTGATGAGGAAGGACGAATCAGTCCAACCTTCAGAGAAGTTTCGATGTAATCCCTAAGGGCCGCCTTCTCTGGTCCTGAAACAGAATATAGGCGTCCCTTGGGAATGGTGGAACCAGGAATCAGTTCTATGGCACAGTCATAGGCACGATGGGGTGGGAGCGACATGGCCTTGGTCTTGCTGAAGATCTCCTGGAGGTGATGGTAGCATGGAGGCACGGTACTCAAATTCGGGTATTCTGCGTCTGTGAAGGATTTGACAGAAATGTGATCAACCGTGGTGATGTCTACTTCTCGGTTTGGTGAACCAATCCCATGGCTCACACAATTCTTTCCCCATCCCAGAACTTCGCCAGTTACCCAGTCTACATGGGGATTGTGTTCACACAACCAGGGATGTCCTAGGACCAGGGTCCATGAAGGAGACTGAAAAACGTGAAAAACTAGGTGCTCCTTATGTTTGCCGACTTGGATCTGGATGGGTTCTGTGATGTGCGTAATAATGAATAGTTCACTTCCATTCAGGGCCCTAGCCTTAATGGGCTTGATTAACGGCTCAGTCTTGGCTCCTAAATGTCTCACCAGCCCCCAGTCAATTAGGCTCTCGTCGGCCCCAGAATCTATCAGGGCATAGAGGTCTGTGGGAGTGGTGTGATGGTTGATCCTCACTGACGTGAGTCTTCGTGGAGCCGCCGCTGGAGTCGTGACTTGACTCACCTCTTGGGTCCTTTTGGCTGGGCAGGCGACCACGAGGTGATCTCGGTTCCCGCAGTAGAAACACAGCCCTTCCCGCTGTCGACGCCGTCTCTCCTCCAGCGAGATCCGCGCTCTGCCCAGTTGCATGGGCTCTTCCTCTGGTTGCGCGGGAGCTGGTTGGCGCTGAACTGACAGGGATCCGAGAGGAGCTGACCCCCCTGATGTTGGGAAGCGCGGGAAGCCCTCCATTGTCCTGGTCCGGCGAGCGCGGCTCTGCGTCACCTCCTGCAGCCGATGATCCGTCCGTATGGCCAGGGTGATAAGGGAGTCCAAATCTGGTGGAAGATCGACTGCGATGAGAAGCTCCTGGATGGACGTTGTCAAGCCCTTGAGAAAAACGTCGTAGAGCGCCGTGGTGTTCCAGCCACTCTCTGCCGCAAGAGTGCGGAAGCGTATGGCATAGTCACTCACGGAGTCCCTTCCTTGGATCAGACTGCTTAGCTGCCGGGCCTTTTCTCGGTCGGAACAGGCTGGGTCAAAGACTCCCTGAAGAGCGGCTCGGAATTTCGGAGCGGAGCTGCAAAGTGGGGAACAGCGGGCCCACTCTGCCGTGGCCCAGGCTCTGGCTCTTCCAGTCAGGTGAGAGATCATGAAAGCCACCCTTGAACGATCTGTGGGAAAAGCCTGGGGGGAGTACTCAAAATGAATGTCACAGTCTGTTAAAAAGGCCTTGCATTGTCCTGGCTCTCCAGAGAATCGCTCAGGAGAGGCTAACTTGATCCCTGATCCGGTATATGGCACGGGTAGGATCGGCAAGGTAGCTTGAGTCTCTGGCTCGGCCGGAGGGCTATTGGTGCGACTTCGAGCACCCGGAATCTGAACTGAAAGCTCAGTCATTTGCGTTGCCATGGCGGTCTGAAACTCCTCCTGTCGGCGTAGACGGGCATCCTGTGCCCGCAAAGCTGCGATCCATTGCTCTCTTTCTGCTGAGTCCATGCTGGCCGAAGTGTTCTGACACAACGAGGCTGTTTTGGACTCAGACGCAGAGGAAGAGGTGGAGGGTAAAGCAGCTTTTAATTAACAAAACAAAAGCTCTTCAATGAGAGAGGAAAAATAAAGACTATACAAACATTAACTGAAAGCGCTCCAAAAGGGAGGAAGTTCACAACTACATTCAAAAACAAAAATCACTCTATGACTAAACAAAACTAAGCTATACAAAATTACAAACAAAGGTTCTCTCACGAGACAAGGCAAATAAAGGCAACAAGGCAATTGGATATCAAGGCTGTGGTCTATGGCAGGCTTCAGTGGCTCAAACGAAAACACTTCGGCACAAGACAGGGAAAACGCAGACTATTTAACACATGAGGGTAATGGGGAACAGGTGGAAACAATCAGGGATCAGGGTTGACACAGACACCACACGAGGAAGGGCAAGTGACCTGAAACGAGAGGAGTCAGACTTTTCACAATAAAACAGGAAATGACAAGACACCCTCACCGCGGTGTGACACATATCGGGCCCAGCGAAAAATGTTATATTGAAGTTGCCATACATGAGTACAAAAAAATGGGTCTGTAGCCCCCCTTCATGTGTTTATGGGAGCCCTGTCCCGCTACATTTGACCTACGGCTACAAAAATCTGGTGGCATGCGTAGTCCTGAGGCAAATAAAAAATACTTTGGTAGCCGTACCCTATGAGTAATTGAATGTCAAGTTTTGGCCAATTTTTGCAGATTTACAGGGGTCATACTTTTGCCTCCCTGTCCTTGACGGTATACCCGATTTACTTCAAATTTGGGGTGTACCGTCTCAACACCTGGGTAAACATATGGGGAAAAAAATTCTACATACTATATGACAGCGGCATGGCATCAAATTTGCCGTTTTAAAATTCCTTCTTTTTTTCATTCTTTTTTTTTTCATTAGTTCACCTAAAACCTATTAAAAAATCCCATACCGTTCACCTAAACCGAACACTTCCAGCCAGAGTCGTGAGGCCGTCAGGAGACCCGAGGAAGGACCAAAGAAAAGAAAGGAAAGTGAAATCCAGCACCGACCAGGCACCACCCACCAGGCCACCAACCAGAGTCCTTCACCAACCCCAGAGACATCTAAATTCCAACAAATCAGGGAGACCTCAAGAGAACAAAGGAGAGACTGAGGAAAGGAAGGAAGGACAGACGAAGCAGAGTGAGATCCACAGACACCAGCCTCTACCGATTCAATGACCTGAGGAAGAAGCAGATTGTGTCTGAGTTTCGATAGATGCTGGTGTGGTGGATCTGGCATGCATGAAAATCTCCACCAAAGAGGGGAGCTGTCGACCCCCGCCAGGACAAAGCAAGCGCAACACCTCAGGGCCCCCCAGGCCGTGGCAGCGCCACCAGCTAATTTTATTTGTTATTTCAGGCTCAAACCAACCCTTCTATCAACATGACCAAAGATAATGTCATCTGGTGCCTGATCTTGCACCTCGGGGAATCAGTTGATCAGCTCTTTAAAGAATATGATCTGGTAAATTTAAATGAATGTCTCTATCTCTCTTGTTAGATTAGGCCTTTTTGCCCTAATATCTACTTTTCAACAGACAACGTACTGCGATTGACTTTTTAAAATATATAACAATCAGTGGGTTTCCATCCACCCAGTTTAATTGGAATTTTCAAAAAATGCAACCCTCCAGAAGGACCCTCTAAGGAGTCGGATGAATGAGGGGGAGAGGTGGGAAGGCATATAGCAGGCCCCTTGGCCAGGGGTGTGCCAGAGCATCCTGGCCTAGGGGGTTGCTCTGTTCCATCAGGAAAAACCAGAGGGGACAGTGAGTGGACTCCTGAGAGGCAAAAAGATCTACTGTTGCTTTTCCGAAGCGACTCCAAATGGCGCTCATCACCTCTGGGTGGAGACACCAATCCCCCTGAGGCGGACGACGGTTGGAGAGGGAATCCGCCGACTGGTTGACAATTGTAACGAATATTGCCCGTCACCCTCAATTTTTTCATTTGATGTGCCTTTTTAAACATTTCCCCCTGGGGAATGTCTGTGCGTGTCTTAACTCTGTGTTTTCAGTTCAAAAGGACTCTTTGAGTTTCCCCCCAGCAGGGACTAGACTTCGTTTTATAACCCCCAGGAAACGCATGTCACAGCTCTGACAGACCTGAAATCCTGCCTGATAAGCAGTCCCCAGACCATCTTTTATGGTCTGGCCTATCCACAGGAATTAGTCATGTGTTTTTTTGGAAACAATGCCCTTGTGAAATTATATGGTACAACAGTGCCCTCCAGCGGTCACTATCAGTTAGCCTCAAGAATCCTGCCGCTCCTAATTAATCTGAAGTCTACATAATTCGAGACTGACATCAAGTAACTCCTGTTCTTTATCTTTGTACACAACCTGTATGTCTATCTCAAACGAATGATGTGTGTAATTTCTGTAGCCACCTAAGTTTAGCTAATTAGCACGCTTAGCGGATTCAATAACTTTATGATTGCGGTGATTATTGAAATGTGTTCAGAATGTTAAATGAAGCATCTGGCTTGTCAATTCTGATAAAAAAAATTATCAAATACTATCCCAAAAGCTTGGTCTCAGTCGACCAAGTCTGCTTCAGGGGCACGGAAGTGTGTTTTTATAGTGAGGAACCCAGTTGCTGCCAGCAGGATCGAGCAGACTACATCAAACGACACCATAATCACCAACTCCTCAAAATTCACCTCCAATGGGCACTAAGGGTTCATATTCGGATTCACTGCATGCCAGTGGGTTAATTCTATAGGTGCTGTCCCCCCCTGGCTGGGTGTGGGCGGCTCTGCCCCTCTGTTGACTGCTGGGTGGCGGCTGCATCTTGGCCGTTCCCTGGGTCTCTTGGGGGGTGCTGCCATCGGTTGGGACAGACCGCAGTATAGAGCAGTGCTGCGATCCCCTGTCCGTGTCCTCGCAGCGACCCCCCATTTACTTTTTTTAATGGACCACATACACTCACTGACACGGAGCGTGGTGATATAATTTCCCTCTGCTCCGGCTTCCCTGCTCCCAATTTTAATGCACCACACACACACACTTGTATATACACTGGGGTCACATTCAAGGTGTAGGGGTAGAGTTTGCCAGTCGGTAACAGGGTTAGCTTTCACTAAGAACTTTGGAGTGACGACCGGGGCCTTTCCCTGCTGGGCCTGGGGTTCGGGGGTGCCGCCCGTCCTCCGGTGCCCCCATCTCCCCTTCTCCCCCCGGTATTCCGTCCCTCCACACGGCGGGAGGTGGGGTGGGCGCGGGTGCCCTCTCCGCTCCGCTGTCCGACCCCTCTTCGGCACCGATGCCTGGGTACGGGGTGTTCCCGGGGTCTGGGGTCAGGGGCTGGGGCGCTGGCGGTTGGTGGGGTGGGGTCGGGGGGTGGGCGGCTTTTTTTGGTCGGGTGGGGGTTGCCTGGCGGGCCTGCAGTGCCACGTCCTGCTGTGTTGGGTTGGGGGCGCGGGCCGTGTTGGGGTGGGGGGCGTTCCTGCTTCTGGGTTTGCTCTCCGGCCGGTGGCCCCTGCGGGGCCCGGGGGTTGTCCCTTGGCGCTGCTGTGGCCTGGGGGGCCCTGAGGTGTTGCGCTTGCTCTGTCCTGGCAGGGGTCGACGGCTCCCCTCTTTTTTCATGCATGCCAGATCCACCACACCAGCATCTATCGAAACTCAGAGACAATCTGCTTCTTCTTCTGGTTGTTGAATTGGTGGAGGCTGGTGTCTGTGGATCTCACTCTGCTTCGTCTCTCCTTCCTTCCTTTCCTCAGTCTCTCCTTTGGTCTCTTGAGGTCTCCCTGATTTGTTGGAATTTAGATGTTTCTGGGGTTGGTGAAGGACTCCGGTCGGTGGCCTGGTGGGTGGTGTCTGGTCGGTGCTGGATTTCACTTTCCTTTCTTTTCTTTGGTCCTTCCTCGGGTCTCCTGACGGCCTCACAACTCTGGCTGGAAGTGTTCGGTTTAGGTGAACGGTATGGGATTTTTTAATAGGTTTTAGGTGAACTAATGAATACACACTCACACATAGGCACGCACACACACACACTCACGCACATACACATACACATACTCACCCACATACAAAATAAAAATTAACAAAAATACAAAATAAAAAAAAGAGAGCAATGATGATGACATGTCAAATCGGTAAAATTACCGAATGAACAATACTGAGCGCTCCAGAAAATAAATAAATAAATAAAAACAGACCGGTGACCCCAAGGTGCGAGAGCACCCATGAAACTACTGGACACTCGGAGACGCTTCCCACGGTCCAGCAGCAGGTTGAGCCGGAATCGGAGCAGCCATCGTTGCAATGGTTGCAGCGACAGCAGGCCCAATGGCACAAGTGCCATCAGGGACGTTAACTTGCCCACCAGACGCAGAAAAAGGACATAAGGCAGCATCCCATCGGCACAGAAGAGAGAGATGTGCATAGCACATCGTCAACCCTCCGTGAGGACAGTCGAGCAGACAGTAAGGGTGTCCAACGACATCCCGATGAACAGTCTGCTGAGAGGGAACAAGAGAGGACTTCTCCAGGTTGACTTTCAGCCCAATTTATGACACATGCTGCAGAAGCGTAGACGTGTCTCGGATTGCCTGACCCCTGGGGCGTCCGTGACATGTCCTCGTGTGGGACGACAAAGCCCGTATCCCCCCGTAGGCTGAAAGGACTGCCCAGTACGTGACAGAGGGGCGGCCGGGAGAGCGGCTCCCCCCAAGTTTGACAGAGCATAGGGCCTGGCAAGGCTGGCAAACTTACACCTTGCGTCATTAGCACGCACTGTGCGTTCCAGCGCTCCTGTCGCAGCCGAACCGAAGACTTGACCCGGCACCACAGGGAGGTGACGCAGTTCCTTCCGGGAGGGCTCTCGCAAGGGAGATTGAGCCAACCATATCTGACGGCGCGCCTGGATAAGCAAAGACTACCGCCATGCTCCCTCGAAAGGAGGGATAAATCCCTCAGCGCCATGTTTCAGAACGACGTAGCCTCATCTACTTCGTTGTCTCTTAAGGCTGCGTAGAGAGCGAGTAGGAGATGTGCCTGGGCGTTGGCCAGGCATGCTATGTCGCCGCGTTCTGACCAATTCGTCTGTCAAGCACCACTGAGGGCTAAGGCATCTCAGAGCCTCTCTAAGGGCCTCCTCCGAGGAGACGATGAGTGAAGCCACAGAATACTCTACATTAGGCATACAGTCCAAACCAATAGGATTCAGAAACCGCATATTTGCCAGGGCACGGCCATCCGCCGGGAGTCAAGGATAAACACTAGAATTGTACCAGCAGGAATGAAGGTCTGTCAAAAAAAGACGAGATTCCAGGATCCAAAAAAACTCGGTTGAGTAGTCTATCGGAGAGAGGCCACACTAATTAGGAGGCTGAGAAAAGTAGCAGAAGTCATGACAGACAATATCAAAGCCATCAAACTAAATCAAGGCGGCTGGCGACCCACGGACGGAGCCGCATAAGTTGCGAGGCAATACAAGCTAGAAAAGGATACAAAGTAACCGTACCAACACTTGCGAGTTGTATTCAGAACAAGAAAAAAAAAAGTCTAAGTAACCGTAGGCAAGACGTCAACACTCGCTGACATTCAACAGGCGTATTTACAAAATTGAAGCCGCACTCAGCGATGAGGAGCTGAGATCATTTAAAGATGGAAGGGGAGTGCCAATGTACATACATAAATTCCAAAAGTCCAAATACATCAAGCCGTCGCAGCCAAGGGGGGCGGGGAACCCCGCTGCCCCGATCAACAAGATCACAGGCCACCAGCGACAGCAACGAAGAACAGCAGTAAACACCGTGAGTGACAGTGCGAGAAGGTCAAAAGACTCGGTCCTGGCTAGGATCACGTCGGCCGGAACCCTGGAAATGCCCTTTTATGAATTCTTTCTCGAGTGACGCATGGGCGTGGGGGATTTCCGTGCTGTTTCAGCATCGCCGCCTGCCGGTCGGGAAGGACGAAATAGAACTGAATGGAAATGCCAGAAATTCTAAAAAGAGCCCAAAATTATTACATTACACGTACGTTTGTAGTCACAAAGCAATGTCGGGCGATAAAGTAAGGTATGTTTGGGGGGACAACGAAAAAGAAATCTTTTTGGAATTAATTAAAGAAGCTGATATTAATGCTATTTTAGATAGAAAACAGTAGGATGCAAATGAAGGCTGTATGGATGGCATATGCAGGACCTTGCTTTACAAGAGCCAAAAATCTTCAGCAAACATAAGACTGTCAGAAGGTACAGAACTGAGGACATAGGGATAGAAGATGAAACAAAGGTCCTGACTGGTCTGGATTACTTTTCAAGTGCTTGTGCCATGCAGAAAATTGAGAAAATGTGTGTGAATACTGAAGCTGTGTCACGATGGGGGTGGAGGACCCAAATGCAGGGAGGCAGGAGAACCACGGCAGGGATGCATGTAATACTGAAAACAATTTATTCAACAAAAACACTAACGGGGTACTGGGTAAAACTCTAAATAAACAAAACCAACAAAGTTCTGAAAAGACCAAAAATCAAAGTAACAACAAAACACAAGAGTGGTGACAGCGACAATGATCCAACCAAGACTGAACGAAACCAGGAAACTAAATACAAGCCAACTGACGAGACGAGAGACGCCTGGACAAGACACAAGTGGCTGGGGGAGATGATTGGATGACACAAGGGAACAGGATGATGAGTACAGGTGCAAACAAAACCTAACAAGCAAGACAGGACACAAAGCCAAAACAACAAACCTAAGCATGATATACACAAATCA
Source organism: Vanacampus margaritifer (assembly GCF_051991255.1). NCBI lineage: Eukaryota > Metazoa > Chordata > Actinopteri > Syngnathiformes > Syngnathidae > Vanacampus > Vanacampus margaritifer. The sequence goes on from NC_135450.1 coordinate 2,843,780, forward strand.
TAACAAAGAGACATTGCATCTCCTTTTGCAATGAGAACTTCATCCAAACACTTTCTTTAGTGATTTAGCAGTCTTTCACATCTACTTTGGGGGATTTTTGCCACTCTTCCTTGCAAAATGCAGCCAATTGAGAGAGTTTGGATGGGCATCTAGCATAAACTGCCCACTTTAGTTCCCGCCACAGTATTTTGAAATAATTTAAGTCAGGATTTTGACTGAGCACATCCAGAACATGAATCTTGTTGTTCTTCAGACATTCCTTGGTTGTATTGCATGATCCATTGTCTACCAGGCTGAAACTTCACAAAGGACGGCTTCAGGTTATGTTCCAGGATTTCACAATATTCCTCTGAATTCATGATTCCCTGGACTATGTGGAGTTGTCCAGGTCCTGAGGATGAAAAGCCAGCCCAGAACTTAACATTCTCACCCCCATACTTCACTGTAGGGTGAAGGTTCTTTTGCTGGTATGCGCTGTTGACTTTTCACCAAACATCACTTGTTTTAGTTGTGACCAAACAGTTCAATTTTCGACTCATCTGTCCACAGAAGGCACTTCCAAAAAAGCTTCAGGTACTCTCTGGCAAAGTTGAGATGGGCAGCTTTGATCTTTTTTGTAAGCAGAGGCTTCTACCGAGCAAGCCTTCCATAAAAGCCTTGCCGATTTACTTTGCTTCTGATGGTTGAAGCGTGCACATGTGTCCCATATGCACAATTTCACGGGCTGCTAGATTTCTACGTTTGGTCACGCAAGCCATCAATTCTTGAATGAAAATTTTAAACAAAAAGTAATCGTGGAAGAGGAGGGGAGCAGAGAGGTTAGAGGAAAGAAGGAAAGAGGGAAAAAAGCACAGCGAGTCGTGAACAAGCGCTCTGTTGCTTATGGGGCGATCTACTACACCATCCATTCATAAAAGTTCATCAGCGCAAATGTTTTACTAATAGTTTACACCAGTGTCAGCCAATGGATTTTAAGACAGCCAATTATACTTTCATTGCACTTTGGCATTGCAAATGTCAAGAATAATTGATTGTTTTGAATTCATTTGGACAGAATGTTTATTGATAAAGGCTACTTTTGTCATTATCCCATGGAGGGAGGTCTCAGAGAAAGTGGGCGTGCGTTTAGTCCGCAGAGGCGATGCGAGGGTGGGGCTGCACGCAATGACGTCAAACTGTGTCAACAGCTCGTTTTCTCAGGTTGGGTGGGATTGGTGCTTGGAGAGCAGAATAACCTAGAATTTCTAATACAGGGGCGAATAGAGGAATGGTCATGTTTTTGGTGAGGAATTAGCATTTTAACATTGCTAAAAGCTCCAAAAAGTTTATTTTTCATGTTGCAGTCCCTGTAAGATCATTATTTCAGTAGGAAAACTTTTTATTTTTGTTTGCTGGTTTACCGTGAGGTTTCTTATGCAAAATAAGTTCCTTGGCTCCACAGGTTGGAAAAGACTGATCTTAGAATTACTCTCAGATCAAACTACAATTATGCTAGTATAAAATTAAATTACTGAATAAGTTATTTGATGGACATAAGATAAAAATGTCAATTCATTTCTAATATGGATAGAGTAATGTTTATCTTGTCATTACTCCCTCTACATTATGTGTGCATGATCTCAATTCATGCTCTAAGTAGCTATGGAACCTTAGTCATTTCTTTATTCACATTCTTAACACCACCACACTGGATTTCGAAATGAAACGGACAAGATGTGCTTTAATTGCAGACTTCCACCTTTATTTTGAGAGGATTTGTGGTATGGTCAACATTTGTCTCCCAAGTCTTGATACCCCAAGCTTTACCCGACCTGTTGCATTATGATTGTCATGTCATAAGGATATGACGCATATCCCATGACGCGCGCCGTAACCACGGATGCAACTGTAATCATAGACACCACCATATTATAGGCACTCCCATCTCAGCATGCCAACAAAATCCATCCTCTGAGTTGGGTGTACAGTCATCAAAGGTAGCAAGTTGTTGCCACTCTGCTAGTGGTAAATAGATTCTTTAAATAGGGTGAAAACAGGCCGGCCAGAGTGTCCGACCTATGCTCACAATGTCCACTTTAACCTGAAACGTACACCTTGAAAAAAAAAAAAAATATATATATATATATATATATATATATATATATATATATATTTTATTTTTATTTTATTTTTTTTAATTAATGTCCCACATGAGTCGTCTTCTGTTCAGTCACATGCATGTAGAATAAATCCCACTCAAGTAGCTCTGATCAACCAGTCAGAGGGTGGAAAAATGCGAATGGCAAGAGTACTGAATCTGAAATTCATATTTTTACATTTAAATGATTTTTTTTTCATTCTGATTGCTGTAGTAGTTGGCAAAGGTAGATTGCTACTTTCTATAGAATATATAGAAAAAGTGTTTTTATGAATTTCTGGTGGATAGGTGACAATTTACTTCATCCAGTTTTTCCTTATTGAGCGATGTCAGCAAAGTTTAATGTGTTGTATGCAAAGGCCATTCACAGCTACGACAGCAGTCAGAATGAAAAAAAAAAAGATTTATGGTGATCTGTCCCACATACTGTATGTCACACCATGGTACATGTAATACAGTATAGTTAATAACTTGTAGAGACTCCCTAAGCGAATATCAAACATCCAACCAACTTTCACTCACTGTCTAAGCAGCGGATCGGCTCGCCATCCATTTAAAAAAGTTTTAGCATCGTCTAAAACTACGACCAGTCATCACCCAACTTCCTATACACATCCCTTTTCATATCCATATTCAACTTCCACTTCTTATCCACTTAAACCTGTAAAAATCTACAAAAAAATGATCAGCACAATATTTTTGATTTTTTTCTTTTGTGGAGGTCATAATGGTGTTTTCTTATGGGAGCTCAAATTCAATGTCAATAAAATCCAATGTCCAATAAAATCCAACATAGTGTGCCGATGTTGTGCAGAAAAAAGTAGATAAATAAATTTCTGCTGAAAGTCATCACACACACAAAAAAAACAATTCACTACTGAGATTTTCATGGGTGGTAAATTTTACTGTTGATGGTATTTTTACATAAATATAGACCTATTACATAACTGCCTATGTTCAGCCCATTGAGTGATCCCTTTAATCTATTAGACATAATACATTATCACACACACATACACACAAACACTTTCAACAGTTCTTTGAAAGCCCACACTCTTAGAAGTGGAATCAAAGTTACTTTTGAGGTTGCTGAACACGAACAAGGGATATTGTGAAAGTTTCAACTGCAGCTGCATGAAGAGATTCTCCTTTCTTTCTTTTTCAAAAATGCATCTGCTCGCCATCCCGTGCTTTCAGTTTACAGCAGTGTAGCATCGCGCTGAGTCAAGCTAGGTCATGCAGAGAAGGGGGTGCAGGTTTCTTGCGTAAAAGCCACTGGATGCTGTACTCAGCGTGTGTGGACATTGCCGTACACATGCTCCAGCTTTTTCTGCCGAGTCAATAACTGTTGTCGAGCGAGCAGCTCTTCCAGCCAAAAGCAGTTAAAAATACCCGGCTCACCCAAACGAGGTGCAATTTGTTTGTTTCTCTTCAAGCTGGTAAAGTGGAACCATGTGAAGCAAAGTCTTGTATCTCATGAAGGCTGTTTTCGTTCTTGTCTTCCTTGGGAATGGTTGAATGTGGCAGTATTGAGGTTAACCCCGTTTCCAACATATTTACATGCTGGGCGATATGGCCCAAAATTCATATCACGGTATAAACTGCATTCCTTCACGGTCACTGTTGAAGGAATATTTCGATTACTATAATGTCATATTAGTCATATTAAGTGTAATCTTTGCGTGTCCAAAATAATTGTATTCAGGATCTGATGAAGAAGTTTTCTTGCAAGAATTTATTTAGAGGCCTCTAAAGACACAGTCAGGACACCACATCAGAATGCAACGTGATGACCCCAAGTGTGTGACAATTTACAGAACATCGACTCATTTATACTCAAAAGATAAAAGGTTCCTCTTCCCCTCCTAAGTTGATTAAAGGACAGACATGTCGACTCCTAGTGACCAAATGTGTGATGTTATTAGTAAGCAGACGTGATGTTATTAGTAAGCAGAAGTTTACATACAGACATGTTGAACAAAGGTGTAATCTTATTAGTAAACAGACATTTACATACAGTTCCCCTTCTTGACTGGGGGAAAAATGCAATTAGGATCTAACCCCAGACTTTTAGACTCCAATGCCAAAAGGCTCTAAATAACATCATGCACATTCCTATCTTCAATAGCTTTGAGGGTGAGAGGATAAAATAAAGTTCACAAAATCATTACTCCACTCTATTATATTAAACACTCATGATTATATCACATTGTTATGCCTATAAGTAAATTCAAAAACAGTAAAACATCAAATTGAAAATATTAAATGTCTTCACTGTATTTATCACGGTATAGAATTAAGTGTATTTTTATTTTAATAAATAATTTGCTTATTGGTTTACATAGTCCTTTATAGAAGCTAAATGGATTAAAATCAATGAAAGAATAAATTTACTTTGGTTAACAACATTTATTGTGAAGATCACAATGGCAACAAGTGGCCATTGTAAACAGCACAAGTCTAGGTTTTATACTCAGTAACATGTTTTCTTCTTAGATGATCAAACAAATTGCTTGGGTTACCTTTGCAAGCAGGCATGATCGCACAGCACATCCTGCAAATTACATGTTTCTGCTTGTCCGACTGTGACATGATCCGAACCAAATGATTGACGTAGCACAGTTTTTTTTTAACCAGTTCCTCCGGCCTCATGGATTTGGTGCTTGACACCATTGTTACGCTGTGCGCGAGCCGTGCGCAAGGCCGGGCCACAGATAAGATGATGTCATCAACATGCGCTACGCGATGACGTCATCAACATGCGTAACTGCAATAAGACGATAGAGTCAAAATCTCTACCTTCAGCAAAATGTATACCTTATATTGAATATACCGTTTATATCAATATTGTTATTGTTTTGCTGTCTAAACTGGACATTTGACTTTTGCTGAAATGATATAAAATGAAACAATATACCAGTATCTTTCTTACAGGTCTGTTCTGATGCCTGCCATCCTGTCCCCTTGCAGTCATGCAAGACATCCTGCTATTTAGTGCTCCTTCTCTCAAACACCTGTTCACCAGAGGTGTCAAATTCAGGTCCAGAAAGTAAAAACCCTGCCACAGTTTGGCTTTAGCGACAGATGCTTCTACTCAACCGGCAGGCCCGGGAACTCGTTTACCTGACGAGTTGAAGCCGAACTGTGGCAGGGTTTTTACTTTCTGGACCTGGATTTGACACATCTGCTGCTCACAACCTTTTTCCCATGGGACTATAAATTCAATGAGGATAATCTTGTTTGCCTCTTCAGACCACAGTACCGTGTCTGGCTCAAGGTTGTCTGGACAACCGGGCGAAAATGCAGTCTACGACCTTCCTTTCCAATGATTGGTCCTTATGTACGTATAGAAATAACGGGTTTATGCGTTTGCATCATCACGCAACGCCATCAGCCCATCAGCGTGGCATAGCTCAGGTGGTAGACTTATCGCCTCTCAACCTTAAAGATGCCCAATGCAGAAAATATAACTTTATATCGCTACTGCCACATGTGGCTGAAGAATGATATATATTGTATATTCTCATATACACAATGCGCAAATGACGTCACATCCACAGACAGAGGGCGGGAAATTCAAGCCCAAATCCAATTTGAAAACTATTGGCCTGAGGCTTGCAGGAGTACTCATTATGAACAGCTAAGGTCTTAATGTTTGAGTCATAAACCGGCAGCCCCCCAGCCCCCGACCTCCAGATCCCGGGGATCCCCCGCACCCAGGCATCGGCGCCGAAGAGGGGCCGGGCAGCGGAGCGGAGAGGGCATCCGCACCCACCCCACCCCCCACCGCGTGGAGGGACGGAACACCGGGGGCAGAAGGGGAGATGGGGGCACCGGGGGACGGGCGACACCCCCGAACCCCAGGCCCAGCGGGGAAAGGCCCCGGTCGTCACTCCAGCGTTCTTAGTGAAAGCTAACCCTGTTACTGAGTTCGCCAGCTCGCCGACTGGTTTGCCTCACAATTTTCGCAAGTCTAGGTGAATCATACAATCGGGAAAGATTTGAGCCATTTATTGGAAATTGCACACAAAATCTCTAAAATATTCATGTTCGTGACAGGTCTGATGTGTGTGCAAAGTTTCATGAGTTTTCACCTATGTTTAGACCCTTAAAAAAAAGCTGATTTTTTCTTTGCAAACTATGCATTGCCACGGCAACGGCGTGTGATGCAATAAAAAGCTTTCTATAACTCTTCATCTTAAACATCTTAAGATAAAACAAGTTTGAAGACGATTGGATAAATTTTGTAGGAGGGGGTCGTTAAAATATAACCCCTATAAAAAAAAATGGCTACAAATCTCAAAGTAAATCAAAATGGCAGATTTCCTGTTTAGTTTAGCGTATGGCTCCAAGAGCCTTTTTGTATGTCCTGTTGGGTATGTTGTGGCTGGTACATAAGCCTGCAAATTGTTGTGCCTCTGGGTGACTCGTACAACCAGGAATGCTTCATTAACAAGGAATTAGTTTCCTTTGTTGTTACATTTACCGCCAAATTTACGTAGCTCTAGGTGAAACATACAACCGTGACTCATTAAGTAAGAATTTTTAAACGCAAAATGTTATGCCCCCCTTTGGGGGACTTCCTGTTAGGTTTAGCATATGGCTCCTAAGGAACTTTTTTGTACATAGTGGGCTATTACATATACCTCTGAATTTCCGTGCCTCTAGGTGATTCGTACAACCGGGAATGCTTCATTAAGTAAGAAATTTGAAACTCAAAATTTGATGCCCCTCTCATATAGTTTACGTCAAAAACTTTTGATTTTTATCCCTGATGCTGTACCAGGTGTTGAGATGGTACAGCCCATACAGTAGGCAAGGAATAATAAATGCATAATTGTTAATATTCTATAACAAACTGACTCATATCAGTGCTAAATTGTGTAGCTGGTTTCCTGACATTGGAGCTTTTTTTTTCATTTAGAAGTTTGGGGAATTACAAATGTTACTTATCTCCAGTGTGTTGAAGAACTGGCGTGGCATTGCTTGGGTGCCAACTGTCAAGGATACCAATGTTTAAATGAATTGAGTTGACACAATAGAAGGAGCAGAGAGGTGTTGTAATGTGCTCGACAGCTAAGCTAATGTTTACCTGAGAGGTCAAACACCAGGTTTGTGCCTCTGATACAATTTGATTTAGCTTGTGTCTTTTTAAGAACCCTTTCCCTGTCCATGACCCGATTGCTCTCCACACAGGAACGGATGCGCCGGGATTTTCACCCACATCCTTTTTTATTGTGAGGTGGCCGCTGCCACACTTCCTAATATGAATACAATTAATAAGTAATATAAAAATAAGATGGTAGTAGAGCACGATACACATATTTATCAATCTTACTAGAGTGACGTCTGATGATGTGAATTTAGTCAGATGATTTAAATCGAGTTAGGGAACACAAAGTTGGAGCAATTAGGAGAGGAAATTATTGTGATTTGCCCCTTTGTTGACTTGAAAACAGAGGTTTAGATAAGATGCTAAGACCTTTGAGACTTTGATGTGTGTGTGCGTGTGCGTGTGTGTGTGGTAGAAGCACACGGTCAACAGCCAAAAACACCTAACTATATAAGGGATAATGTTTTTGTTTCTGCTTCATGCTGACTGCATTGCCTGGAAGCCCCAAAGAAGTTCACAAGGCATTTAAGACCGAGAATCATGATAACTAGGAAACCAAATTGCCTCAGCTCTAAACAATTGCTTCGCAACAGTTTCAGTCATTCGCTCTATATACTTCAATTCTTAACCTTGTTCAACTACACGATCTGAGCAAGCCATTTTATATTGTCTCTCTCACCACATCAAAAATACCTTCACCATAGAAACAAAAGTAATTCCACACACAAGGTAATGATGTCAGAAAATAATGCGGTTGTTTATTTATTACTAAAACGTTCTAGCTCATGCAACACCTTACGTAAAACTAATTTCTCCAAATAATTTTCCTTGCCAGACCTTCGGGATGAAATGATTCTTTATTACAATATAATGCGATATGAATCTATACAGTTACATGCCAAACACCAAAATCTCTCTGCTCGGCAGTCAATCGCCTTGACGGCTCCACTGCCACGTCGGCTCCCGTGGCTCCCGTCATGCTCAACCAGAATTACAGTGACAGTTTATGTTACTTGCACTGAAGCCGGTCTCGCTACCCCATAAGATATTCACATGTGCAACTGGAAATAGCGAAATAGTGCCGGGTCGTATCCATAGACATATGGTCGTTAAAATAAATAAAGAAAGAAAATAAAGAAAAATAAAAGAAAACCGCTTAACGCACTTGCGAGGAACGGGAAGTACGGAGCGGCATACAGCGTCACATGACGTTAAACACTATATGCGCTCGGCGCCGCCTCTGTTCCACATTGTTGCTACAGCAACCTGTCAGATGGATCGATAATGTGGCTCTGTCCGAACAGGGCCAGATCAGATTTAGACACTTGCTAAAAACAGTCTGGACAGTCAGCCCTAAAAATTTAAGGTTAAGGAGGAGTCAGATATGTCTGCAGTCTGAACGCAGCCTAAGTGTTCCTAGTCTCTCCCCTTGTCTTGTTATGTCTAACCATGTCCACCTGTGTGTGTTTTCCGTCCCTGTGTGGTCAACAAATCAGTGCCCTCAGCCACTTGTTTTCCCCAGGTGTGTCTTGTCAAGCAATTAGCAGGGGTGTATTTAGGCCCCGTCCACACGAAAGCCAGTTTCAATGTATCCTCACAAGTTTCTTACCGTTCAGGCCGTTCGTCCACACGATGGCGTGGTTTCAGAGTTTGAAACCGATCACATTTGAAACTGGGCTCTTGAGTAGAAAGATTTCAAAACGCGCCCCGTACGCGTCCATATGGACACCATATGCAGGATACTCCTCCAGTGATGACGTAATGGTCGCAGCTCGATGACGACGCATTGTCGCAAATTGATGACGTATGCGCTAATTCTCGCGTGACTGCGCGCGGACCGTCAGTCTGTCAACAACAATGGTGGATAGCCGTGTCGTAGTCGTTTTGCACAGCCTCCTTAGCTTGCTTATGTTTTGCAGCAAAATATTTTGCTTCTTTATTCCCATGTTCAACAAGCGGTGTTGTACTTGAATCATCCGCCATTGTCACTTCTTCTGTGTCTGCCTTTTTCATGTTGTTTTGATACATGCAAAGCCATGTTTGTTCTGTATGTTGCGATAAAGTTAGAGGGAAAAAAAGTGTTTGTCTTCTTCTTCTTCTACGCTTTCCGTTAACTCTCTGTGGCTGCGCTACAGCCCCACTCCAGACTTGGCATATACATTACAGCCATTAAATGTCCTCAGCGTCTTCTTCTTCACACGCAAGTCTTGAAATGCTTCTGTGTGTAAGAGATTTGTTTAAGGAACGAAGCCGCCTTTGCTTCCGTCTGGACGGGGCTTTAGTTTATGGAGTTTGTTCAGTCGGTGTGGGCGCATCGTTGGTGTTATGTGGGGCATGCTGTGTGCCATGTCTAGTAAGTTTTGCCACGTCTTTTTAGCGCACGTCCTGCTGCCGCTGTAGGAGCCATTTCGTGTTGTAGCATGCGGGTCACTAAGATGGGCATTAGGTGTCACCCTTGTTTCCTATCCATCCATTTTCTTTACCGCTTTTCCTCACAAGGGTCGCAGGGGGCGCTGGAGCCTATCCCAGCTGGCTTCGGGCAGTAGGCGAGGTACACCATGAACTGGTTGCCAGCCAATCGCAGGGCACACAGAGACAAACAACCATACTCACAATCACACCTATGGACAATTTGGAGTATTCAATTAACCTGCCATGCATGTCTTTGGAATGTGGGACGAAACCGGAGTACCCGGAGAAAACCCACGCAAGCACGGGGAGAACATGCAAACTCCACCCAGGAAGGCCGGAGCCCGGACTCGATCTCACGTCCTCTGCACTGGGAGGCGGACGTGCTAACCAGTCATCCACCGTACCGCCCCACTTGTTGCCTATTTTAGCCAACAGGTGCTCATCAGTAACAGCTGTGTAATTAGACTTGGAGCAATACAGTTTTAAGATTGCTGTTAGGGTCGCTAGGAGTTACTGGCAAGATTTGAATGTACTTTGTAGCACTTGAAGCTTATGTGAGTAATAAATCATCTTAAATGCAATACAGTAAAAGATTTGTTTTTCCAAAAAAGCGATCAAGTGCATCAAACACTTCAAATGTCTATTGCACCCTCAGTAGGTTTAGTGTGGACATCTAGTTCTCATCCTGCGGCGCATGACCTGCAGCCCTTTTCCAATCATCCTGCGTTGGCACGGGCATGGTGTGGCCACCTCCTGCTCTTCGTACCTGGGTGGCACGGATCCTGTTGCGGTCACCTGCTGCTCTTCGTGTTCCGGCGGCACGGATCCTGCTGCAACCTCCTTCTGCTCCAGTATGGTGTCCGGGACACCCTCCCTAACGACCCTGTCAGGCTCCCCTCGTCTGGCATCCTCTCATCTGATGGCCGGACCTGCACTTATTGGGCCCAGCTGAAGAGTACCGGAATGAATACATTTAACAATTGGGGTGAATGAAATACAGAAACACTTATAGAGGAACATTCTTTAAGCTGTGTGAGTGGTTACCTCTTGAATAACAGAAGATTTGTGTCAAGAAACATGGCACAGAAAGACTGAATGTTAACGGAAACCCATCATGCATGTTAAGGCAACCTCAACATTTAGTAGCGAATTCATGTAGGTGCAAAAGTAAGTGAACCTTGAGCTGCATTGCTTAAAACAAGCAGTCAAGTAGGATCAGGTAGGACAAATTGGTAGCTAAACTAACCACTGAAATGGATCAATGAAATGAGAGAGGTTTAGCAAAGAAATTGTGCATCACTGACTGAAACTGAAAGTTTGGAAGATACGGGTAACTCGCGATTCGATACTTTGACGATATGCGGCCCACGATAACGATAATATCACAATACGAGATATCTACGATATTCAATATATTGTCAGAAATTTTCTCAACAATATATCACGATATTCAGTATGTGAGTGACAGTGAAA